>NW_023144625.1:2617711-2635217 GCF_012932325.1 Thrips palmi | reverse complement strand
TCGTTCCGCATTTGTCGTCGATGCGTGTGCATACTCTTTGCGTCGGGTAACAGTGCAGCGGCGATACCCCTTGCGCTGAGAGAGGCAGGCCGGCGGCGTTTCGACTGATCCCAAACATCTTGTCGGCGGAAGTTGGTGAGTACTATGGGCCTTCTACGTGATGGCATTTGGTGCATGCAACTGTTTGAAAACTAAGACTTCCGGTTTAACTCTCGACCTGTGTGCACCGTGTTTTTGCTGTGCTGTGCTTGCAGTTTCTTTCGTTTTTCTTTTTTTTTTTGCTAGATTGAAGATTTTCCATTTAACGTGGTCCCCGCGTTTGAAGTGTGATGTTGGCGTAAAGTTTGTTTTGTTTCGCACCATTTCGTTTCGTTAAAAACTTGCTGCAGAAGCTGTCGAGCTATTTTCTTCACGGTTTTCGCGATCCTGCTTTGCATGTAGTATTATTGTGGTCTAGGCCTAACCCCGTACTTGTTTGCTTAGTGGGTGATGCTTCCAACCTAGCTTTTCCGTTGTTGGAGGCATCTTCTTTCATGTATGAATGGCTCTTGTCGAGTCCTCACTTGTATAATCAGTGTTGTATTCTTCAGGTCAATGTGTCGCTGTGCCCGCTGGGATGAGAGCCAGTGTCGGAGATCCTTTGGCTGCTTCCGTTTCGCTGTGATCCAGAGTCTTAAATCATCCTCTTGGTCCTGTTGATCGCTTCTTGCTGTCGGTGAGTTCTTACATCTGACTTTGAACATCTTGCATCTTGTATATTCGTTGTGGTGGCACCTTCTGCACCTTGAACTTCCAGGGTTTTCTTGCATCTTCTTTGTTCTTTTTCTGGTATTGGTGGTGATAAACATGTGAAGGTTATCTTGTCTATTTGACTGTTGCAGGTAATGCTCAGAGGTAGGAACTTTTCGCGGCATGACCTCCGAATTTTTCGCTCTAAAAAACAAAAAAAATCGCGTTTTATCGCGAATTCGACGAAAATGCCCTATTTTTCTCTCAAATGCTTGAATATAGGTGTTTTTGACGTTAAAGGTACCTAGCGCTACCAGAAATGCTATTTTTTTGCCCCTAAAAATGTTTTTTGTAAGGGAAGAGAAGGCATGTTCATTAAAACTCACATTTATTTGTCACAATGCATAAAATAAATGTCAAATACAAATATCAACAACTCTAAGCATAGCATAGAGCAAGGAACATTAAAAACAACAGGAACAGGTATTCAAACATAAGTTTTGTTTGAAGTACAATAATCTTAGTTTAATTCAATAAATTATTAAATCAATCATCACACTTGTGGGACTAGGAAGTTAGAATTATCAATTCAGAATACAGATCCAGATGATTTGTGAATTAAGGAGTAATTGAATTGACAATTCAATTACTCCTTAATTCATTCACAAATCATCTGGATCTGTATTCTGTTCTAGTCCAAAGCCAAGGTTGAGAGTCAGCAGTTCCTCCTGGGATTCTTCAACTTCTTGGTCAGCACTTCCCCTTTCCCTGTAGTTGTATTCATTCATGTTGAAGTAGACTATTGTCAGCCTCTCCGAATTCTCGGGCTTCAACTTGCGTCTTCTGTCATCAACAACGATGTTGTAGGTGCTGATGGAGCGCTCGGAATTCGCGTTAGCCGGCAGAAGCCAGAGAGCCTTGAGGCAAGCATTGGAGAAGGAAAGATGACCATTTTTGAGGGCACAGAGCAGGCTCACCACATTAATACTTTTAAAGTCTGGCTTGTTGGTCTCTTCCCGCACCATTTGCATCAGAGCAGCTTGGCCAGTCATGAATTCCTCACATGATAGTTTTTTGACAAATGGTATGTTCTTCATGTGGTCTTTTATCATTGAAGGGGGTAATTGGGACCTCCCTAGAGACCTTGGGCTAAGCAAAGCCTCAAGGCTGAGGAACAATTTTCTTGCTGGGTCCGACTTGCTGTATTTAACTAAGGCTGCTCTGGCGGCTTTAGCTGCTGCTTGCAGAGTGGTAATGTATTCAGTTTGTTTGTTTCTAGGAAGAGAGTCCAAATATGGCAGATCTTCAAGCCAGCCACAGTTTTCTGACATAATGAGAGCAAACTTCCTTTCAATGGCATCGAGTTTCTGGTAGATGACATGCCCAGTTGGCTTTTTTTTGCTTTGAAGCTGTTTAATAGTAATTTCCACACCTTTGCTCTTCACTGCCACAAATTCAGCATATACTTTAATTTTTTGCTTCTGCTGGCTGGTCAGAGTTTTCAGCCACCCAACACTACCTCCAATTCTGCCTGTTTCTTCATCATCCTCCTCTTCAAAATTATGATCATCATTTTCAGACTCTTCTTCCAGAAACTCCAAGATGTCATCAAAAAATTCATTCAAGTAGTTCACAGCCTTCTTCCATGAATTCCACCTGGTGATGATGGGAGAGGGAAATCCTTTCCATTTGGATTTGTTGTCAGGGTACTTGTCTTTTAGGAAGACCAAGTACTCATTTTTCCTCTTTCTAGCATTCAAGAATATTTTCTTTACATGCTTTACAGCCAAGTTTAATTCTGGGAGGCTCTCCTGGAATGTGTTTCCAACATGGTGGAGCTTGTGGGGCCAGCATTGTATATGCAGAAGATCTTCGTTGAGACTTTGGAGAATCTTGAAACATTTTGTCATGTATCTAGCAGAGTCTGCATTAAAGGCAGCTACTTCTTCCAAATTTTTTTCATATCTCTTCAGGCTGTCTAGGACAGCATTGGCACAGTTGCTTGAGTTAGCAGCATCGAGCACAGTAGATGCTGCTAGGTACAGCTTTTGCTCTGCAGCCGGGTCGACAGTCTGGAACATTATGTTGTACACACACCTGCCACCGCCGTCCGTCGTTTCATCACTATACACAACAATGTCCTTGTCCTTCAGCTCTGTCTTGATTTTTTCTTCATGGATTTTGGCAACCTCAGGTATATAAACATCCCTCAGCACCTTGGAAACTGGGAGGTCCCCACTTCCTTTCACATATTTGTCCAACCACTTCCTTATTTCCTGAAAATTAAAAAAAAAATCATTAGCCTCTGTTTACTCCACTAAAATATTACAGCATATGAAAGTGTTTTGACTTACAGGATTGTCAAGCTTGAGCACTGGAATATTTGCTGATAAGAAGGCTTCAACTGTATCCAGTATGAACTGGTGTTTTTCCTCCTTTCTCTTTTTGCTGCTGTTCATAGTCTCCTCGAGTGTAGGTTGATGTTCTCTCTTCTTTGCCTTTGCCTTCTCCTTTTTCTCTTTATGGCCATCACCGTTCACATGCTTCTTGACTGTGTCTTTTTTGGCCCACTCTACACGCTTGTTGCAGTATGTGCAGAGCATACCGCCGTTGTTTTCTGCCATTCCTTCATCTTCATACTGCTGCACTCTATCTTTTAAGGTCACCTTTTCAGGAGGCATTGCTGCTACCTCACCTCCGACACTTTCAAACACAGAAGAAGCTCCCACACAAAAAACCGTTGCCTTGTAGTTTCACGACAGGTCCATTCCTGCTATTACAGGTTAGCCAACCTACCTAACCTGTTTATAGGCACGGCGGACATAGTGCCAACTGCCTGTGGAGGTTGGCTAACCCGAATTGCACCTGTAACCCTGTTTCTGAACTAAATATTAAATTTTAGATGTGTTTTGGCATGTATTCAAGCATTTTTGAGAGAAACTGGCATTTTCGATCGAAATATTGCGCCCCACACCCGATTTCGCTAATGAAATCGCGCCATAGGCGCGATTTCGCGTCATCGCTCCAAATCCCTGAAATTTCGCGTCATGTCGCGAGTTGTTTTCGGTCCTAGACAACACAATTCGTCCAGAACTGCTGTCAGATTTTGATTTCAGAGCGTTTTAAAAAATTTCGCTTTATCGCAGGTCGCGAAAAGTTCCTACCTCTGGTAATGCTGTGTTTCAAGGCTGCCTCCGCCTGGATGCTGAAGAATGGGGACGTCACACTGGCTGAATTCGTGGTTGGTTTCACAAACCGGAAGTTTCATGCTGTGCTGTTTGGCTGAAGTATGCGTTGAGCCGGCCGCTACGTTTGAAGGTGAGTAAGGTTCGTCCAAAGTGAGAAGCTCTTCTATTTCTTGAATAACTTTTGCTTCGTCGATTTGTACCGTCAACGGGGGTAACTTGGGACACTTTTTCACGTTTTTTTAACGCCAGAGGCAAGATTCTCAACCCAGACCTATGGATCCTGACTATGTTAAAGTTTGACTCTTTCCCCATGATTTAATGCTTGTCTGGATCATTTGCCTCGATTATATCGTTTCCCAGCGGTCTTGAAAGAGTGTCCCAAGTTACCCCATGACCGGGGGTAACTTGGGACAGTAGGTAATCAGCTGCATTCCCATGCATCTACTGATGTTAATGGATGTAATAAATTGAAGTCACAACATGTAGACCAAGAATTCAGGCCCAGGAACTTGTGGGACCGATATTGGACTATATCTAGGGCTCTACGTGGAACTCTCTTTTCTACTGGTCTTTTCCAGGCATTTTCTGAAAATTTCAAAACATGGATTACCAGAAGACAAAACTGCTGCGCAAGGCATCTCTTTCTATCATCAGCGTAAAATCCGAAGTTTCAGTTATGTCAGGGACCGGGTCAGTCAACTTCTAGAAGGCTAGGACTGGTGGAAACATGAGGAAAAGACTGTCCCAAGTTAACCCGTAAAATTTCTATTTTTGATAAATTGAAGTCTGGATCGAAGATGGGGAAAAACTATAATCAACGCCCTTTTGCGAAGTTATTGTCTGTGTATGATCTAACAACCCAGAGAGACTAATCGGCCAAATCTGCATTTCATCCTTGCACTAGGTCAACTTGTCAATGAATGACATATTTGTCAAAAACTATTGTGTAGTTTCCCGTTTCTCAAATACTAATTTGATGATGTTTTGCACCTCTTCTACCTTTTTGCGCGTGCCCTGTGTCCTCTGGAACAAAACACTGCCGCGGGTTTGACGCTAGGAACCCCCGTCGCTGAATGGCAGCACCAACAAGCTGTGCAGGGCAGACTGTCCCAAGTTACCCCTGGTGTCCCAAGTTACCCCCGTTGACGGTAGTGATTCGAGTGACTGGTTGATTGGGTGGTTGTGGTTGCTTCTGTCAGTGATTTCTTGTGTAATTTCTTCTCGTTCTGACTCTGTGAAGTACAAGTCCAGTACATGCGCATAATAGGACTTATCTTCCGTCCGCGTCTTCGCCCGGTTCTTCATGACTTCCTTCATTCAAATGCTTGTCGGTGTTTTCTAGCTTGCACTTTCTTGTTCAAATTGCTCTCTGCTGGACTCCTCCTGTTGTTTCAAAATTTGCATTTCCAATGAGTTTGTTCCTGCAGCGTATAGTCTTCTCCTCCCTTCTTTTTGAAACAGTTCGGGCGCATGTATTAATTTGTAGTGAGTAGAACCTTGATGTTTCTGTTGCAGTGTCCGTATTTTCTTGGGTGATGATTCGTTCGAGGAAACTTCTTGATACGCAGTTCGATGTGGAGCCAGGTTTTCGGTAAGTTCTTGTGATTTTTCTTTGATAGGGGAGTGTGTCGACTTCCTCTTTCTGCTGGTGCGTACCAACTGCATCCGGGGGGACTTTTCACCAATGATTGATAGGGCCCTAGTCTGGGTTTCGATGTTGGACTGGGAAACTAATCAATGTTCTTGTTGCAACAGGTTTGGGTTTCTTGCACTGCGGCGTCGACGGAGTTCGTCGCCTTCGGAAGACGAGGAGTACTGGAAGGAGATCTACATAAATTTTATGAGCATGAGCGAGCAAGCAATCCATTCTGTGAAGGCCTGAGACTAGGACGTTTGCCAAACTCCTTTCGGTGCTTCCTGTCTGTGTGCCGCTCTATTTATCTACCTGCTTGACTTTTCACCAAAGTACGTAAGTTGCCATTTGAATGTTATGAACGTGAGAAAAGTGAGACAAGTTTGACTAATTTAATATTGTTGCAGAGTTGTTATGAGGTCGACGTTGTTTGCCAGAATGTTCAACAGACTTTTACCCTGGCACGAAGATTTATCATGGGTCAACCTATTGAAAGGCAAGCCGCCGTGGGTATTGGGTAAAAACAACATGAAGTTATTTGCTTGGCTTTGATGTTTCTTTGTGTGTGCTTTCGGCAATGAAGCTGACTTGGAATTTGTTTTTGATGCTGTGGAGTAATCATCTCTACGCAATTTGTTCAGCAACTGTGACAGTACTAACGTGGGCATTATTAACGTGGAATCTGTTGTGTTTGCAGTGTTATGACAAAACCCTAGAAACGTTTTGTTTACGTTGGACTGGAACTCTTTGTGGACCTGGAACCATTCTTCAGTCTGGCTGGCAAACGGAGAAGTGAATTTCCTTTTGGGCTAATTGAACGAACAACTGGGCCATTATTCAGAGCCTTTAGAACTGATGTGAACACATCTCGAATGGTCAATCTTCACCTGAAGTAGAACTGATGAGGTAAGCTGTTGCGTCTTTAGCTTATGCTTTAGTGCACCCTTTTAGATTGGGGGCTGCAAGGCCTCTCTGAACGCCTGCTTTTATGCATCTTAAGTTAATGCCTTTCGTATGCACAACAGTAAATTTATAATGACTGTACTAGAATAATATTTTTTTAAAATTATTTTACTATAATATGCCCGTTGGATTTTTAAAAATTTTGAACCACTGCATGGCTGCGTGATCTGATTTTATTGGGAAGGGCAGTCTTGCTTGGCAATGATTGAAAGCTTTAACTGATTCTACCAAAGCTTATAATTCCGCATGAGTCACTCAATAATTGTTTTGTGCCGGTGTTAATGTTTGTGCTAGTGTGAATGTTTTTGACCGCTATGGGTGACTTACTAGGCCTGGTTTAGGGATGAAAATGCCCGGAAAGTTTCCGGAAACATTGGAAAAAAAACAGTGTTTTTTTCCGTTTTTTGCATCTCTAGCCTGGTTGCTTTAATTTTTAAGTATTTCATCGTTGTCTGACAAACCTTTTATTGTAATTGCAGGGGTACTGAACGTGCATTCTGTTTGATGAGTGGATGATTTCCTATATCCACCCTAAATCTCATCCATGGATATCGACCAAATGTGAAGACATCGTGATGTTTGCGAATGAGCTTTTCTACCTCCTCCGTCTGTTCTGGTGGCAAAGCAGTAGCTTTGATCTTGGCATCCAAGTCTACAGGTAATGGCATTTTGTATTGGAATTAGTGGTTAGTATGGCAATTCAACTTTTGCACCGTGTAAGTTTTGGGTCTCATATTCAGTTAAATTTAGGTGTTTTGTCCCATTGGCTATTGGATTGCTCTGCACCGACATTTTTAAATTTTATTACAAGACTCTTATCTACTCTTCCCTTCTGTTTTACTTCTCCTCGTAATCTTGGTTTGCAACAAGGCCATCTCACTGTGGGGGTGGAGTGGTAGGATATGTGCTATTACTGTATACTTGAGAATGTGGACACAATGGTCCGCAAGGTTTAATAGTGATACATGCCTGTCACACACGGTACGATGCCTGTCTGTGTGACTTACCTCCAGATATTTTACTTTAAATTTTTTAAACGACTTTAAATGTTTAAATGTTAGATATTAGACTTTAAATGTTTAAATGTCAGCAAACCAACATGCATCTTGCCTTCTGCTCTTTCGGGTGGTTGGATTCCCATTGTTTGTTCACTTTCATGTGCGTTGCCCGCACCCATTTCACAATCTTTTACCATGGTTTTGTTCTATGTTTCTAGACCGTCAAGCTGACGATGACCGGTCTGGTCAAGCTGGCGATGATCAGCCCCCTCCGCTCTTGCCTGAGACGTTACTGTGAGGCACTTCGTTTCCGGAGGTGAAGCAGAAGTGGACAGTTTCCTTTCCAGCTCCGGACGGCGACTATACCCACTAATCGTCATGGCAAGCAACGCGTCGGACTATTCCGACTCGTCAACCACCAGGTCAGTTTCCAACTTCGTGGAAACCTGCCTCTGTACAAAAGGTTCCAGCAAGATCTTTAATGAGCATGCATTGGGTAGGGCAAATTTGCACTTGAGAAATTTTCGTTATGTATTGAGTTTACTATTTCGCATTAGACTTGAATGTCATTTTCAAGTTCCAGCATTTAAGTTTTCGTGTTGACTACATCTCCAAATGTGTCAATAAAATTACATTTAAATTGATTTTTGTCATGTGAGCTTCGTTAATTGGAAGCATATACCAATCAGTAAGTCTGGTTTTCAGACTGAATGTCCGTCCACTCCAGTCCACGCAGTAATGTCTTGTGTGAAGATGCACGTAAAGACGCAATTTAAAACTGGCAATTTTGAGTCCTTTAGAAACAGTAATGGTGGCTCTCGTGTCAATGGTAGCTTCTCTGGCTTAACTTGCCACAATGCAATTTACTAGAAGGCCTTTCTCAGAGGGAAAACAAGTTGCACACTTTAACTTATTAGTTGGGTCGACACTGTCCTTATTGATGTGGACTGGTGTTTGCAAGCTTAAGTACAAGGTAGGTTTACGCCAGACCGCGTCTTGTCGTAACAGGCTTCGCGATGTGTCGCTGCCTGTTTCTCCAATCCGCGCCTGGCGTACCTACCTTGGCCTGCGGCGCTAGGCTGCCTTCGGCAGACAATGCTCTCCATCATCAGTTACTTCTGAACTGTTGCATGCTGGGGGCTCCGCTCCCAAGACCCCCTTCATTCTACATAGAGGTGCTTCATCTACAAATTACATTATCTTGACCCTTGTAACTTTTCAACTTGTCGTGGCTAGGGGGCTCCGCCCCCAGACCCCCCTTTCATCCAGACAGGAGAGGTCTACCGACAGAAAACTCGATTTTTCGCCGTTTTTTAGGTGTTTTTCGGCTATAAAAACTGAACCAGTTGAGCTAGGATGGTGAAATTTCGCGTGTGCCGAGCCAAGAACATACCTAATAACCCTGCGAAATCTCAGCCAGATCGGCCGAGCCGTTCAGGAGGAGTAGTGTACACACACACACACACACAGACACACAGACAGACAGACAAAACTTTTCAACCGCACTGGAGTAACAGGCTTCGCTATCGCTCAGCCAATTAATCGATGGCGACATGTAGATTTTCAATTTTTTATGGGTTTAGTTTACGATGTTACTGCATTATTTGAGAACACTATTTTTATCGAGTCTGTAGAAATTCTTACCGGAATAATTGGCTGAGCGATAGCGAAGCCCGTTACTCCAGTGCGGTTGAAAAGTTTTGTCTGTCTGTCTGTCTGTCTGTCTGTCTGTCTGTCTGTCTGTGTGTCTGTGTGTGTACACTACTCCTCCTGAACGGCTCGGCCGATCTAGCTGAGACTTTGCAGGCTTATTAGGTATGTTCTTGGCTCAGCACACGCGAAATTTCACTATCCTAGCTCAACTGGTTCAGTTTTTATAGCCGAAAAACACCTAAAAAACGGCGAAAAATCGAGTTTTCTGCAGGTAGATCACCTCTGTCTTGAAGAAAGGGGGGTCTGGGGGGCGGAGCCCCCCAGCTTCGACAAGTTAAAAAGTGACAAGGGTCAAGATCGTGTTATCTGTAGATGAAGCAACTCTATCTAGAATTAAGGGGGGTCTGGGCCCCCCAGCATGCAACACGTAAGAAGTAACCGACGATGGACAAGCCAATGCCTGCCGAAGGCAGGCTAGCGCCGCAGGCCAAGGTAGGTACGCCAGGCGCGGATTGGAGGAACAGGCCGCGAGACATCGCGAAGCCTCTTACGACAAGACGCGGTCTGGCGTAAACCTACCTTGTTACTTGGTTGTCAACTGAGTGACAACCTGCCTATCTAAGTTTTTATTGTTGCTGCTCTTTGCCCTGATTATACCATGACATGGCTGCTTGATAAAAATCTGGTGGTACTTTTGCAGACCTTTCACATTGGCCTGGGGGTTCGTTGTTGTTAAATTGCCCTCTGTAGTAGCTACTCCTACCTCTACCCCTGCCTTTACTCATTTTTATACTTGTTGCAGGTGCTGACTCCTGGTCTGCATAGTTGACATCAGTTTGACTGTCGGAACCTTCAACTTCTACCTTCCAAACCTTTTTGCTGTGTGTCTCTGAGGTCAAAGACAGCGCTCTATTAAGGTTACTGTAAAGTGAAAAAATGTGAAATATCATTTTATAAAATAATTGTGGCATTATGTTCGTATTTAGGTTTTACGTTGCTTACTATAAGATGAACTCTAACCCAAAGTTGAGGCACTCAACTCCCATTATTTTCTGAGTTATTGAAGTTTACGTAACAAATTTAGTCGTTTACTAAAAATTCTCCTTGCGATGAACCAAAAGTTGTCGAGACTTGATTTTTGTTATACAAGTTCTTTATTGATTTGCCTTTCTTGTAGCAAAGCCGGATTTCCAAAATTCCAACATGAAACAGGAATTTTTCTCAAAAAACACAAACAAGAAGGAAAGAAAGCAGGGCTATAAGTTATGTCCTGAAATATCAATAAATTGATATTAAATGAATTTGACTCGTTCTTTACAATCGTTGAGGTTGTATCAGAAGTGGCTGGTGGATAAATGTATTAGATGAAATGAATGTTTACGGAGAAAATATCTTGTGCTGTAAGTTAGTGTGTGGGAAGAGGGTAGATATCATTTATTGTTTCTTGCTACAAAAAAATTTGAAAATATTTGTTCTTCTGTGATATTATGAAACTTTAAATATGATGATGTCTCAATTCTATTTTTTTAAAAGTTACAGAAATTTGGTTGGATGAGACAATGGAATAAACTGAAAAGTGAGAAAATAATAAATTATTGTTAAAATCTTGGTAATGTGTTGCAATTTATATTGAAAAAAGTTGTTTATACCGTTTCAACTCCACTGGAAATCTACAAGATCATAGTGACCCTTGTGATCAGGTCTTTTCTTACTAGTAATCTTCTTCACAGTGTATGAGGGATTTTTTCCCTTTTCAATCCTTTTCTTGATCTCTTTTAGTGTCTTTGAATTATAGTTAGCGATTGGGCGAGGAAGTAGAATGGATGTTATTTTCTTGGTTTTCGGATGTTGCAGTTTGCCTACTGCCTTCTTGTATTTCGCACCATTGAAGCCTGTTTCGTTGGTGACTGTGAGTTTAAGTAATTTATATGCAGTTTTAGCCTTTAGATCACGTGATGTTTTGGTTGTCACGTCATTCAGATTTACGAGAAAGTTGTCGCCCTGTTGAAAAAGAGTAAAGAATTATAAGCAAGTTGTGACGGTGGTCACGCGGGGACCGCCCAGCCGAAAAGTGCAAGCGAAGGCAGATGCTCGGGAAGGTAGGGAACCGACTGGCGAGCCGTGCCGGGGCTCGGCAGTCGGTGTGGGGCCTGCCAGCGGCCAAGACCAACCCAAGTGTCGGGAGTGCTGAGAGCTTGTATCAAGGTAACCGGACTCTTTCCTTATTCTACAACCCTCACTCCCGAGTAACCCCCCTGACCATCAGAGAGCTACATCCCTGACAAGTGCTCTGGCCCACTAAACTGCCTGCTGGGTCCGGGACTTGTACATGGTGGAGGTGCTGAGGGTTTTAGTTTTAAGCTTCACTTGGGTGGGTACCACACCGGCTCACTTTAGGTTAAGGAACGACCAGCGCCACCGTCTGGCCGGTCAGCGGGGTCGTTTAGGTTTAAGGTTTTAGTTTTAGGCCCGCGCCGCGCCTGTGTGTTCGCGAAAAGCCGACAGGCCGGAGGCTAATTGGGCATGTTTTAGTTTTAGGCCCGCGCCGCGCCTGTGTGTTCGCGAAAAGCCGACAGGCGGAGGCTAATTGGGATGTTTTAGTTTTAGGCCCGCGCCGCGCCTGTGTGTTCGCGAAAAGCCGACAGGCCGGAGGCTAATTGGGCATGTTTTAGTTTTAGGCCCGCGCCGCGCCTGTGTGTTCGCGAAAAGCCGACAGGCCGGAGGCTAATTGGGCATGTTTTAGTTTTAGGCCCGCGCGCGCCTGTGTGTTCGCGAAAAGCCGACAGGCCGGAGGCTAATTGGGCATGGTTTAGTTTAGGCCCGCGCCGCGCCTGTGTGTTCGCGAAAAGCCGACAGGCCGGAGGCTAATTGGGCATGTTTAGTTTTAGGCCCGCGCCGCGCCTGTGTGTTCGCGAAAAGCCGACAGGCCGGAGGCTAATTGGGAATGGTTTAGTTTTAGGCCCGCGCCGCGCCTGTGTGTTCGCGAAAAGCCGACAGGCCGGAGGCTAATTGGGCAGGTTTAGTTTTTAGGCCCGCGCCGCGCCTGTGTGTTCGCGAAAAGCCGACAGGCCGGAGGCTAATTGGGCATGTTTTAGTTTTAGGCCCGCGCCGCGCCTGTGTGTTCGCGAAAAGCCGACAGGCCGGAGGCTAATTGGGCACTTTTTAGGTTAAGCCGCACCGAGTCGTGCTTTAGTTTTTACTTCATTGTTTTAGTTTAATTTTAGTCTTAGTTTTAGGCACTTCTTAGGTTAAGCCCGCGCCGCGCCTGTGTGTTCGCGAAAAGCCGACAGGCCGGAGGCTAATTGGGCACTCTTTAGGTTAAGCCGCACCGAGTCGTGCTTTAGTTTTTACTTCATTGTTTTAGTTTAATTTTAGTCTTAGTTTTTAGGCACTTCTTAGGTTAAGCCCGCGCCGCGCCTGTGTGTTCGCGAAAAGCCGACAGGCCGGAGGCTAATTGGGCACTCTTTAGGTTAAGCCGCACCGAGTCGTGCTTTAGTTTTTACTTCATTGTTTTAGTCTAATTTTAGTCTTAGTATTTAGGCACTCCTTAGGTTAAGCCCGCGCCGCGCCTGTGTGTTCGCGATAAGCCCGCAGGCCGGTGGCCGATTGGGCACTTCTTAGGTTAAGCCGCACACCGTGCTTTAGTTTCAGTTTTAGTCTTAGTCCGTCTTAGTCTGTTCTAGCACCTTTAGCGTCACACTCTCTCTTTTCTCTCTCCTTTTATCCTGGTCTCGTCGCGCTCCGGCCTCTTCGTCTATTTCTCGACTCGCCCTCAACCCCACAAAACGAAGCGCGTCTTCCCCGCGATCGCACCACCATCATATGGCTCAAGGCTTCGACCCACCTCTCAGCGAACTAGCCCGAGATCCCCAGGACGGGCCTGGGCCCTCGTCCGCGGCCAGCGGCGAGGACGTCACCGACGGCCCCTTCATCGCCATCCCGCAGTGGGAGGACTTCGATAACGCCGCCTTGTGCGACGTCACCTGGAGAAGCTGACCGTCACCCCGTGGGCATGGGCCGCCTATGCCGTGCGTCCAGCCTGGAACAACCGTCCTCCCTCTCGGAAGGACGCCTCTTGCACGTTGACCCCGTGGCCTCCGTCCTCCGCGTGGCCCATGGCGGGGCCAACGCCCGCTTGCCCGCCGAGTCAGCGAGCACCGCACCCAGACCCGGAAGGCCCTGCCCAGTGCACCGCGACTGCCGCCAGCCCACGCGGCTAGCGCTGCACTTCTGCCTGCGTCAGCGTGCAACGCCAGCGAGCAGAGGCAGCAGCAGGTCGTCGCTGACACCTCAGTCAGCTCACGGCGAGTCTTTTTGAGTCGGAGGTCGACGCCTCCGTCCACGCGGTCACCCGAGGCCAGTGCTGTCGCAGTGCAGGCCCCAGACGGGCCGGCGCCGACTGACCCAGTGCCGGGTGGCCTTGCTGTGGTGGCGGTTCCTGCAGGGGCGGAGCTCGACCAGTTCGTGGCCCACGAGCAGCGCCTGGAACCAACGCTGGCGCCGATCATCGACGCCTTGGAGGCTGACGGCCAGCAGCGCGACGAGGTTTTGGTCTGCCACACCGTTTAGGTGGCCGCAGCCGAGGCCGGACCGGCCCTTGCCGGTGCGGCGAGAAGAAGAGCCTGCCCTGCGGCCACCCCGCGCTCTCTGTCTTTCTTGCCCGCTCGGTCTCTTTGTACTAACTTTGGCTCAGCCCTCTATTGCCCCTGATGGTCTACGGGGTCACGAACATCCCTGACCCTTGGACCGCACCTTCGTCCCTCCCCTGTCCGGTTGCCTGTGTTACAGCGGTCGCCGCCCTGGCAGGAACACCCACCGACGCCCTGCCCAGACACCAGCGGGGCAGGCACCGAGGCAGCAAGGGGCGATCGTGCGACGGGCTGTCACCAAGGGCGCCGCCAGGGGCCTGGACTCCACCTTCGGGCGTGCGCCACCACGAGCGCGCCGTGGCGGTCTCTCCATCCGATCGCCGGGACGCCCCCATGAGCGCAGCCGTGCGGGCGCGCACCACAACGAGCGCGCCGTGGCGGTCTCTCCATCTGATCGTCCGGGACGTCCCCAAGAACGCAGCCGTGGCCTTCAACTCCACCTTCCAGCGGCCGACGCCCCCGGGGACGACTGCCTGGACCGCGATAGACGCGGCGCCCGCCTTCTGCCGGCGTCGAGACGCGGGCGCCGCGCCTCTCCGTTGATGGCGCGTCTTCGCAGAACACTCCCGTGGACGTCGCATCGCAGCTCCGCCGACGACTTCTCTTTCTATTTTCCATCTAAAATTTCTTCATTCTTTGGCACCAAATTAAATAAAAAATTGCTCTGTCCCATTTACACCACCAACACTTGATTTGCGTCTGGGGGGTTCTATGGTTCGGGAAAACATTGCACTCATCCTAGCTGGCATCCAGCTCATAGTCGCATAGAAATTTCCAAAGTCTCAGTTTTCAATGTTTAAATTTTTCAACAATTTTCGCAATGTTTTTCCGCAGCATAGGGCTGCCCAGCTAACTGGCTCGCCCCAAAGGGTAAATTCGTTCAGTCAAGTTAACTTTAGTCCATTCGCCATTTTGGCCTTCAATTTCAAATCTCCATTTCGCGTTTAGATTTTATTTAATTTTTCGAGTCGCTTCCCGGGCATCTCCACTTTAGTTCGTCTTCTTTTTTCGGCTTTACGCTTTAAATTCAGTAACTTTTGGCCCTGCATGCCAGCTGCACCTGTCCGTGGGGGGGGGGGGGGGTGGCTGGGCGTGCGGGGTCGCACGCTTTTCGGTTGGGGGTGATGTGACGGTGGTCACGCGGGGACCGCCCAGCCGAAAAGTGCAAGCGAAGGCAGATGCTCGGGAAGGTAGGGAACCGACTGGCGAGCCGTGCCGGGGCTCGGCAGTCGGTGTGGGGCCTGCCAGCGGCCAAGACCAACCCAAGTGTCGGGAGTGCTGAGAGCTTGTATCAAGGTAACCGGACTCTTTCCTTATTCTACAACCCTCACTCCCGAGTAACCCCCTGACCATCAGAGAGCTACATCCCTGACAAGTGCTCTGGCCCACTAAACTGCCTGCTGGGTCCGGGACTTGTACAAAGTGCAATGATTAATGTGGCATAAACTTAGAAAAAGTGAATCGATTTTATACATTATTTGTATCAGAGTCTGTTGTTGAATTATACTTGAATTTGAATCAACACATTTCATTTGTAGTTATGGTTCTCATCATCTGATGTATCTAAATCGCTTGAAGCTGGAGATAGCTTGTTCCTTTTCTTTGGAAGAATTCTCTTTTTCTGAAGTAAAAAAAGTTGGTACTGTATTAGAGTACAGAAGAAAATTTTATATGTGATTTAAAAAAAGGAAGAATGTCACCTTGAAAACTTTCTTCTTTGGAACATGTTCTGAATCTGAATCAGAATTATTGGAAGTTTCAGAATCGGAGGGTTTTTTCTGGAATGTTGGAAGCAAATCATAGAAGTATTGTAAAGATAATTTGGAATGTGAAAGATGTGGACGTAATATTACCTTCAAAAGTTTCCTTTTTGAATGTCTATCAGAATCACTATTGGATTCGGAAACATCTTGTTGTTTCTGTGGAAAGGGTAATTATTAATGTATTAATGAAATTGGTATAAAGGTTAAAACTTCATTTAAACGATGATCAAAAAAACCTTGAAGGTTTTTTTTCTTTCTTCGAGAAGGGGCATCAGATTCATCTGAAGATTCAGATATTAACTCCGTTTTCTGTTAGTAGAATGGTGATGAATGAATGATTTTATGTATAAAAATAATACAGAAGTTTCTGTAAAGCAGAAGAATATTACCTTAAACCGTTTCTTCTTTGGTGTTGTTTTGGAGTCACTTTCAGAGTCAGATTCACTTGTGCTCTTGGACTTAGGTCGTTTGTACTGGACAGATGATTTCATTGATTAGTAATAATGTGGTAATATTAATAAAAGAAGTTTAAAATAAGGAAGCGGAGATTTATATTTATGGCAGGAAAATTTACCTTTTGACATCTTTTTTTGCTGGCGTGTTGGATTATCTTGGAGTTTGATTCTGAGTCTGATTCTGAATTTGAACTCTTGTTGAAGGGTACGGCCCAATTTTCCGACAGATAACTGTCCGACGCGATAAAAACGTTATTATTCGCATATCGCAAATACTGTCCGACACGAAAAATTAATTATTACAGCGTCGGACAGTAAATTCCCATAGCAAACTAACAATAAAGTTATTTCATTATTATTGTCCGACACACCGGTAATTTATTAAGAATTTTAATAATTATTTTAACTTTTCCTGGACTTAAATTTATGAAAGACATATTATTAAAAAAGGCCCTAGTCATTTTAAAATTCCCCACACATCTCCTCTTCATCCCTCACCCATCTGGCGCTATCCTTTCTTTCCCCCCCTCTCCCCTGTAACCCCAATCTGCCAATATCCCCCACACTCAAGGCTCTCAGCCGCACCACATCTTTAGCATCTACGTCGCTACTCCCTGACCCCCCCCTCTCCCTCCATCTGTCAATTAGTCCGGCAGCTAAGGGATTCCACCTTGCAAATAATGATTTAGCAATGAAACTTGGTACGTAGGCTCTTTAGGTCCTATTGAACACTTTAAGAAGTGGTGCCCAAGTGGTACCCTCCGCAGACCCCCCCTTTACCCCCCTTAAAAAATATTATTTACCAAAAAATCAGATTTTTTGCAACTTTTGAACGAAGCGTCGTAGAGACTTGCGGTTTGCGCCAAAATGTGCGCAACTGGTCACCTAAGACCAGTTATGACCTTCATTTCACTCTATAGTGCCCCAGGGGGGCCCTGGGAGGCCCCAAAGTGGGCTACCTCCCTCGGAGCGCACTATTCTTTGTGCTAGCTTGCAATGCGTCGTGTCCCTTCACTATGACCGTCATTTCGATGTTGAGTGATCCCTAAGTGCACCTGTGCCTCAAAGGGAGCCCCTTTGGGGTATCCCAGCGCCCCCAGTGGGGCAAAAAAAGAACTACTAAACCAATACAGATAGAAACTGCGTTCTTTTTTTCCTTCAGTGCAACTGCTTACTGAGAGATATTTTTCACGCGTGACATGACGTAAGTCATGAGGGGAAAGGGGCCCCTTTTGGGGTATCCGAGCGCCCCCTGTGGGGACAGAAATGGGACTTCTAAACCAATACAGACAGAAACTTCGTTCTTTTTTCCTTCAGTTCAACTGCTTGCTGAGAGACATTTTATCACGCGGGACATGACGTATGTCATGAGGGGGAAGGGGGGCGCGTGTAGAAATTTGTTCTGTAGACTTACAATACACTTTCCCATTTATTCTTTTAGGTAACTTTGGCTTTTTAGCTACTACATTTATGCA
>NW_023144625.1:2584480-2617211 GCF_012932325.1 Thrips palmi | reverse complement strand
CTAGAGGCCTGCAACCGTTTGCAATTTCATGTTCCGAGAAAAACGCGATCAAATTTGGGGGAAACTGGGCTTTTCCCCTATGCATGTTTGCGGCCCATAACCTCCCAAAACTGCAATTTTTTGAATTTTGGAAAGCGGTTTTCGCCATTCGACGCAGAAAAGAATGGTCTATAGTATAAACTAATAAAAAAAAGTTGCGTTTTTTATCATTTTTGAGTGATGTCCCCCCATAAGCTTGTTTTTTCCTTCTTTTTGGCAGGTGAACTGTCACTCTTTCGCATTGCAGTACTTAGAAATTTTTAAAGAAACACACGGTAATCTTTGACTAAAATTGAGGAGCATTGTTTTCCTCTAACGAATTGCTTCTAGTTCCTCGTACCCAAAACACACGCGACTTATCTCCTAATCTTTCAAACAATTTTATTTGCTAAAGGGGACAAATCGACATAACCCCAACGGGGAAAAACACCCGAGAGATAAGTCAACTTAGCTCATAGAGTGCATGAGTGTACAAGGGACAAGTCGACATGTCCCTAAAAACCTTAAGCTTCAGAGAGTTAAGTCGACTTAACTCTTTCAGCGCGTGAATGCGCAGAGATAAGTCGACATAGCTCCAAGTGCTCTCAGGTCCGGAAAGATAAGTCGAAAATAACTCGTTGGGTGCGTGAGTGAGCAGTGGGACAAGTCGACTTGTCTCGTTTTGACCGGTGCGACCAAACGAGATAAGTCAGAGTCTTGACATATCTACAAAACCCATTAACGCTTTGTTGAAATGACTTTTTCTACGTTGATCAGCATTGCAAAGCGAACAAGATGGCGCACCCGAAGTATAGAATATTATACGGGAACATGTTTTTCGCCTCTCCTGAAAAATCGTGTTTTTCGACTTATCCCCTTTTTCCGCTTCGCCACTGAATTGCCCTGAGAGAAGGGCAAAGTGGCATCTTGTGACTATGTTTCACAAGGGCAAGAAGGTGATGGAGGCATATTGCCCGCTCTTCACATCCGCCCTTGGGGATTGTGGAAGTAAAGACAAGAGCGAATTCCAGGGAATTCAAGCGAAAACCTGGAACCGTTTTTGCCGTGCAGGATCCCCTGACGTAAAATACAAATGTCGCCAGTGTTAAAAGTTAAGTTTCTAGCATGAGGGGATTCTTGGGAGCTCCAAAGACCTCTTCCACCCATTGGAACTTGTCTGCAATGCACGGCAGGCTCACAGAACACTTTGGAAAATAAAACGCAAAGTGGTCATGGCGCCCCACACCATGACCACCCCGTGGGGCACCTTGACCATAGTAATTTTTTGGCCCAAGAAGTGTACTTTCTATCTGTATTCTCATTGAAATCGTTTATATCGCTGTCCTTACCATCAGGCCAGTCAACTTAACTAAAAAAACACTCTCGAAACCTTCGAAGTTTCAAACGTTCTATGATGCCTTAAAATGGATGGTTTAAAACAGTTAACGCTCTAAGGCTTTCGAATTTCACTTCTCAAGCTATGACATGTGTTAACATTTTATGTTTGTCTTGCTAAGACGAATCCAAATTCGGATGCAGTTTTCAATTTGGTAAATTTTAAGAAAATTATCGCGGTTACTACACTGCAAACAAGTGAAATAAATGTTGTTTCTCATAATGCCAGAGCCGTCTTGGTGCAAAGTAGCGACGGATCGCTTTCGCGGCCAACTTTTGCGGTTTGGAGCTCATTTAGTGCTAAAGAAGCTACCATTTTAAGTCCCAGTTTCAGAACCATTCTTAATTATCCTGGTCATTCACGATTTGTGATAAAACTAGCTATTCTGCAGCAATTATTCAACCCTTATACATTTTCTAGAGCAAAAAGCAAATTTTCGACGAAAATAAATCATTATCAGACCAAAAAATGAGAAAAAAAACACTCAAATATGTATGGTCATGGTGCCCCACCAAAAAGTGGTCATGGCTCCACACAATGCAGTTTACGACTCGAAGGCTCCCCGAGCAAGCAAAAAGCTACTCAGAATTAAATGTGATAATGGATATTTTGCCAGAGAGCCGACATTTTGAAAAAAAATCCAGGACATCGAACTTTTTTTCTCAAATGAGAGAGTGAGAAAAAATACTCTACAAATCAAAGAGTGTACACAGTATGCTCTAACTGGAGCATGCCTGCAAGCACGCTCTAGCTAGCACATGCCTGCCAAGCATGAACTAACTAGAGCATACATGCCATGTACACGCTTCCTGATGCAGAAAACTCCCTATCCCTTATGCAGTAAATGTAAGTGCATGCCTGGCAGGCATGCGCTAGATAGAGCGTGCTTGCAGGCATGCTCCAGTTAGAGCGTACCATGTATACACTCTTTGATTTGTAGAGTATCCCAGATTTGAAATACGCCTAATTTAGCCAAAATGCAGGAACAAAAATTTTGGCGAGGTGCTATGGTCGTACTCTTGAAGCTAGAAGGTAGGATTCTGGCTGAAAATAGTTAGATCCTATTCTCTCGAAAGTCCGGTCGACCGGTTGCCGTCGGCAAAGTAGTTCCCGAGAGCGAGGGGGCTGGTCATGGTACCCCAGTGGTCATGGTTCCCCGCCCTCCCTTATCTGTGGATGCAAAACTATGAACAAAAAAATGCCACGAGAATTTAGTGTATAGTACGTCCGCATGTCGGCCATGACTGTTCCAATGTTCCTTACCTTCGTGGTTGTCTTCCTTAAAGACGTGGTATGCTGCTGCATGCGCCAGGACCATGTGTCTGATGCACGTATAACGCTGCACGTCGCTAGGGCTGTGCGGTTATTGGAATTCTAACCGAATAACCGGTTACCGAAATAACCGGATACTTTCCAGGTTAACCGGTTTGTCAAAATTAACCGGTTTTTAAAGAAAATCACAATAACCGGTTATTGCAATTTCACAAAATAACCGGTTAGTTTAAAAAAAAATGAAATTTTACGAAACAAATTGCGTGTAACACGATAGAATAATCGGGGCATTTAAAAAAATACAATTACCTTTGGATTATATACAGGTTTTTATTATCAAAATTAGAAATCTCCATATTAATTAAGTATATATGTGGTCTCCCGAAACAATGATGCAACTAAGCATGACGGAAAACCGGCTAACCGAAGGCCGGTTAACCGTATTTGCCGGTTATTCGGTTAACCTATACCGGAAAAGGCATTAACTTAACCGGCCGGTTAATGAAATAACCGAATGCAATAACCGGTTAACCGGTTAACCGCACAGCCCTACACGTCGCTGTCCGAATAGATTCCTGACACCTTGTAGAGGTTCGGGAAGTATATACAGTACACGTTGGGCTCGTTCACCGTCACCCAGAGCTTTACCTGATTTGAAACAAACGGATTTCGTCATTTAATCGTACAGCGTCAAAGAGAATGAAAAAGTCTTGGCCAATACCCAATTTTGGGTGCGGTATACTTTCCCACCCAAAGTTGGATTCACGGTAAAGACGGTTCCTGGTTTTCCCAGGAACTCCCTGGAAATCGCCTATGTCTCTACCATAGGGTTCCTGGGAAAACCAGGTAACGTTTTTACCGTGTTACTATCATTCACCCAAATTTTGGCGAGGAAGTTTTCATCACCCAATTTTGAGTGATAAAGGGAGTATCAGCTGCCTCTTTGGCCAGAGAGCATTTTCACTACAATTCGCGTGATGATGGTTTTTTTGTTCAAATTCGGGGGGACATAATAATTCCCACCCGAACTTGGGCGATGAAAAACACCTTTACAGGATAAAATTAGGGTGATATACGAAACAGGCAAAGAAGGCCTTCAAAACAACATGGTTTCACTGCGCGTACGATTTCAGAACTAGGACAGTTTTTAGCTTCTTTCCAATCGATACTTAACTTCTTTCACGAAAGGAAAATTTTCCCTGTTCAAAATACTTTTGCCAGAAATGATTGTACTGGGTGCACCAATCACAGACATTTCACCTACCTTTCCAGCATACTGATTGAAGACGAAGCGGGCGTATTCCGTGAACTTGGCAACCATCTCCTCTCCCTGCCATCCTTTGAACTGGTCCTCCAAAATTTGAGGGTGGTCGAAGTGGTACAAAGTTGCCTGCGAGCAATAATTTAACACTGTTACAAATATTTGAAAATTCAAACTGTTTCTTTACTGTTACTCCAAGTGTAATAGTGATCTCACTTCAGAAGTAACACAGTTTCTATTGCAGTAACTAGTGCGATTAAAAAGTTATCGCATTAAGAGCGCAATAAGTACTGAATGGCATTCACGTGATATCACATTATCGCACCCGACATGTGATAAATTGGACCGAAACCGGCCTGTACGTAACTTCTTGCGTTTTTAGCACGATTATGTTTATTGCTGCCACAGATGCGATAGTTTGAAGACCTCCCATTAACCTCTATCCCTTACTCAAAGGGATACTTTGCAGCCCTCTGACAATGGGACTGTCCCTATCCAAAGGGACTGGCCCTTCTATGGGGACCGTCCCCATACGGCGGGGCGGCGAAATATTCCTTGAGTAAGGGACGTTAGGGATTTTCTCCCAAGGCCTTGGGAAGATACAGTTTCGCCGAGCAACCTAAATATTGAAATCCGAGACAATATATGGTGCTCCCCTGCTCAAGCTTACCAACGGCGTCATGTTGTTTCGGAGAATCTCGTCGATGAGGTCGTGGTAGTACTGGACGCCCTCCCTGTTGGGGTTGGCGGCGTTCGTGTCGGGCAGGACGCGAGGCCACGAGATGGAGAATCGGTACATCGAAAGCTGATGCAGACGGTTCAGGCAAATCAATCAGCAGCGAGGGGGCAACCACATTGTACGTATCGGGACACAAGATTTCCTAAGGGCTAAAGATTTCGTTGGATTTCACAAGATTTTAACCTATATTCTGCTCAAAATTAGCTTATTTTTTAGCCTTTTTGGAGCAAGATTTCAGATTTCCTAGAGATTTCTAGCGCTAAGGGGACACAAGATTTCTAGAGTGGTTGCCCCATCGATCAGCAGTAACCCTTCGGAACCGTCTCAACCAGGGGTGGCGACGTCACTGTCGTTATTTGGGCGGAACACTGGTAGTACGCCCAATTCACGCATTTCAATACGCTTGAAAATTGAACGGGTGAAGTCAATCGTTGACAATAAATAATACCATAGGTATGGGTGTAGGTAAATAAGCTATGTTTAATTTAATATATTAATTAAGGACTTTGTTCCTGCATTGTGCTACAACGTTTCAATTAATTGGTACAAATTTTATGAAACGTTCACCCGCCCAAATACGGCAGTAGTTATGTACAAAAAATGCTAATACATTTAGTGCGCGCCACTGTTTCCAAGGCAACAGTTTCCAATAGGTCACCAATCGAAGACCTTACCGCGAGTCACTAATATAACTTTGCATCAAGTGAACCCTCCTTTGAAGCCCCTAGTGCAACTTGCGATGACTTGCCTTAAGTTCCTTTGCCATCGCGATGTCTTCCTTATACCGGTAGTACGAGTTCGCCGCCACGTCGTGGCCGTGGGGGTCCCCGAAGCCCATCGAACTCAATCTGCCCAGATGCAGCACGTGGTCAGCAGCGCTTTCAGCTTTGCCTGCAACAAGAAGTTGAGGATCAACATTTGCCTTCTGCACTGTACGAAATGAATTCGGAATTAACAACCGTTCACCTCTCGAAAAATACCCTACAAACCTTTGGGAATTCCTGGCATTATTTTTTTATCACGGATTTATTGCACTTTCAAAGTGGAATAATATTTGAACAAAGTATAATGGAACCGGCAAGACGAGTGCACCCCGCCTCGTGGCCTCGTACTTTGAACACGCACTAAATGTCATGGGACATTGTTTGTCCCACGACTTATGCAATTTCGAGCACATCCGACGGAGACACAATTTTGTTCCCGCCTGGTGACACACAATGTCCGACGCCTTCTGCGAATTGTTCTTTCATTAGACAATTAGTCCCGCCCAACGGACACAAAATTGCATCATCGGCTGATGTGCTTAAAATTGCATAACTCGTGGGACAAAAATGTCCCATGACATTAAGGGTGCAAGTCTCGTGGTACCTTCTACAAGCCTCGTTTAACCTTTTTTACTTTTGGTTACAAGTTACTTTTGATGTACTATTCACTTTTTCTTGCAGTGCTCCTCGAGTGAAACCGTTGCCAAGGATTTCTTTGTAATTTCACGAAGATTATTGGTTCAAAGCAAAGAATCTTCGTAAATTTTCGAAGAATCTTTGTGAGGCTACGACTACGACGATTGTTGTAACATTTTAGATGAATCTCCTAAATGTCCTAGGAATCTTCGTAAACTACAGAGCAATTTTATCAATTTAGCTATCAGCTTAATTATTATTGCCAGATAGTCAGGGCTGTAAGCGGTTGAACCTTGCACTTTCTGACCCCGGTCTGGCGCTTTGCACGGGTCTTCTAGAGACCCAAAATAACGATTTGAGAGTTGGAGGCACCCTGGGGAACGCTGCAGGGACCGGTGGGAAGCAAAAATCTACCTTTTGTAGGAAAAATTCCTATTTAACGCCTAAAAATCACCCGAAATCGCCGCTGCATGCGTTTATCTTGTCAAATGTGGACCCGTTTCTGTCTTCTTGGCTTTACAAATTTTGCTTCAACATGGACCTTCACTTACCAAGGCGTAGAAGAGTGTCATATTGTCCTTGGGGAAATATCTTTCAGAATTGTGTACACCCAAATTAGCGTGAATGTCTTTGAGGTTGCTCGGAGTTCCAAGTCATGTCTTTTGATGAATGTTAGAGTTGTTGCTTGTTTTCTCGGGCCGTTCCCTTATCGAAACTGACACAGTTGACTCAAAACGCATCCTAAGAGAAGGATCATAATTGTTTGTGCTGCGCGAGAAATATTGTAATGTAAGCTCTGAGGGTAGGTAACTGAAGAGAAGACGTAGATGTTAACTGATTAAATGATGCTAAGACAGGATCCAATAGTCTAGGGAGTGCTGAGAAATTCTCTAGAAATCGAAAAGCGTACATTGAATGCTGTCGCTGCAGCATGCCTGCAAGCGTGCTCTAGCTAGCGCATGCATGTCAAGCATGCACCAACAAGTGCATACCTGCCATACGCTTCCTGGAGCTGACAAGTCTCTATCCCTCATGCACTAGATGTATGCTCCAGTTAGTGTGTACATGGCAGGTATGCACTTGCTCGTGCGTGCTTGCAGGCATGCTCCAGCTAGAGCATACAATGTACGCATGTCGTTTTGAAGAGATACACACTTCTATGGGAAAGCGCTTGGAAAAGCATAGAGTACTTGCATCGGCGCTCTTGAAGAAAACGCTTGGAACCCACGCGCTCCCAGAGATCCGTACTTGTCTTCGTCAACTATGGAAGTGTCCCTGTAACGGCACACACACCGGTGTACCAAGCAAACATTTTACCATTTGAACATTCTGTTGAACGGTTGGCAAAAACAAAACCCATTTCCTAAATCAATTTACATGGGCACTTTTCATGCACCCATTTAATTTAGTCCAACCCATTCTTACGGGTGCAACCCGTAACCTAAGTAATGGGTGTCTGAAAAGTATTCATTTGTATGGATTGCACCCATAATGGGTCTAAACCATTACAAAGTGTCCAAACTCGGACAAGGCTTGTCATTATTTCTTTTTCAAAGAAGGTTTGTCAACCGTGATGGTCGTCACAAACGTAACTTTCGGCGCTTAACACAATGGTAGTTTACAAGTTACCCCTAAACTACCATTGTGTTAAGCGCCGAAAGTTACGTTTGTGACGACCATCACGGTTGACAAACCTTCTTTGAAAAAGAAATAATGACAAGCCTTGTCCGAGTTTGGACACTTTTGACACATTTTGACAGTTTTGACACATTTAGACCCTTTATGGGTGCAATCCATACGGACGGTATGTCATGTTGTGCAATGCAAGCATGGCAGTTACCGGGCCCGAACGGCAAAGGATCATTTGTGGTCTAGCCTCTCAAGTTCAAGTAATTGGTCGGTTGGTAGCGGGTTTGCCTACCTTTGCATCACACTTTTGCCTAACCTAGCAGGCGTTTCTTAAGCGAACCCAAAGAGCTGGGTCTCAATGGGTCCTAACCCATCCAGGATTAAATGGATCAGAACCCATGGTCGAATGGGTTTTGTCTGCTATGGAATGAAGAAAAAAAAAAAAAAAAAAAGAAACAAAGAAAAAAAAACAACTGTACTTACAAGCTGTCAAGCAAAATAAAAAAGTTCCGCCAAGGCAAGCTTAGCAAAGCGGTCTTGCCGTGGACCGGCCGGGGAGGCCGGGCAGAGAGGGGGCAAGGAGGGAGGGGGTGGCTGTGAGGAGTGGGGACTGGCGCGGCGCGGCGTGGCGGCGCAGGACGACGACAGACGACGACGACGACGACGACCAACACGACCATGCAGTCCCCTCCCAGCGCGCTGAATGGATGGATGGATGGGTGAGCGATTCTCACGTTTCGGGGTAGTTTCGTTTCTTCTGACTCCTGTGCCCAAACGAGCGCAGATATCGACATGGGGTTTGTTTCTGATGTTAGGGAGGGCCATTGCCCACTAAACGCACATATTTCGAAAAGTTCACGTACGTTGGTTTGGTCTACGTAGCGTTTGGAATACCCTAAATGTAACTTCCGTGATTGTCCTAAGAGAACATACTCGAACTTTCCGCCCCCCGTGTGGCGGTGTGGTTCGAAAATGCTGCCAACTGTCGATGGGGATTCGAAGCTTGGCATGTCTCGAGCTAATTTCGACCGAAGACCAATACGCCAGACTTCTTTCAAAGGTACTTATGCTGCAACGAAAAATGTCCTCCGTATATTCAATTTCACTACACAAATTTCGAAAAGGCAGCTCTGGACCTCTCCCCAAGCCAAACTTTAAACTTTCCATGACACAAGCCATCAAAGTGGAGTCCCTGGGATATAATTGCATGGGTCGCGGAAATTTAAGATGCTGTACACGGTCTCAAAGCGGGCTAGAGCATTATAAAATGGCGTGTATCAACAATTACCTGTAACTTCCGTGGCACCCTTTACCCAATGTTGCAGCAGCACTAGGTGAAAAAAAATTTCCGCTTAAATGTCGGGCTTAGAGTATCATTTGACCCTGGAACGACTTTTAGGCCACAGCAAGCCCGAGTCAGCCGTTAAAGCCGATTTTCACACTTTGTAACTTCCGTGATAACGTAATTTCCGTGATCAAAACACCCACTAAAACGCATGGCAATACCTTATGGCTCATGTTTTTAGGAAGGTAGTACAAGGTCTTCACTATAAATACCATTGCCATAACTCTGGTATCATCCAGGACCCCAATAATCAGAAAAACTTAATTGGATATTTCTCACTTTCGGCAAATCAGAGACGCCAAAACTACCCCGAAACGTGAGAATCGCTCGGGTGGATGGATGGGATGAGTGGGATCGTATGCAGAGCTAGAAGCGGTAGCAAGACCGCTTAAAAACTGCATTATTTCCCGGGCCTCGTCAATTTGGCACTGCCAATCCAAGTGTGAGACAGTCTCACACTTGTAGGTATGGGACATTTTTGTCTCACGCTTGCAAGTGTGAGCAACGTTTGTCTCTCGCCTGCAAGTGTGGGACAACGAAGTCGCACACTTCCAAGTGTGAGACACAGCTTGTCCCACACTTGCTGCCTATGCTAGATTTGTGGTTCAATGCCACGGGTCCAGCGCCTGCAAGTGTAGGACAAACCGTGTCTCACACTTGCAAGTGTAAGACATCGATGTCTCACACTTTCCAGCGTGAGACAAACGTGGCTCACACATGTAAGCGTGAGAAAAATGTCTCACACCTATAGTCTCACACTTGGATTGGCCGTGTGCAAAGCCGTGTGCCATCCTTCAGAAGAATAAAATATTTTTACTGTTTTCTCCACCTTGCGACAGTACGCACTTGTAGTTTCTGAACCAGAAGAGTTGCCGTTACCAAACTGTGTCAAAAGGATTTCATAAAAAAGTGGCGACAGACATGGGCGTCTTTCATCAAAGTAAAATGAAAGAGTTCAACCCTTACCACACCAGAAAGGTGATAACAATATTTCTCGCGCAGCAAAAACATTATGATACTTCTCTAAGGGTGCGCTTCGTGCCAACTGTGTCAGTTTCGATAAGTGTTCGACCCCAGAAAACAAGCATCAACCCCAACACACATCAAGAGAAATGACTTTGAACTTTCAGGCACCTCAAAGACATTGTAGCTAATTTTGGTGTGCTCATTAGTCAAAGATATTTCCTCAATGACATAATGACACTCTTCTACGTCTTGGTTACTGAAGGTCGATGATGAAGCAGAATTTGTAAAGCCAAAAAGACAGAAAAGGGTCCACATATGACTAGATATGCGCATGCAGCGGCGATTTCGGGAAATGGTAAGGCGTTTCATACGAATTTTTCCTACAAAAAGTAGATTTTCGCTTCCCAGCGGTTCCTGCAGCGTTTCCCAGAGTGCCTCCAACTCTAAAATCGTTATTTTGGGTCTCTAGAACACCCGTGCAAAGCGCCAGACCGGGGTCAGAAAGTGCAAGGTTGGTTCCAAATCTGTCGCTTACAGCCCTGACTAAGACGAACCTTCGTAAATTCCGAAGATTTATTCTTTCAAAGTGTGTTAGAGCCTTTCAGTAATAACTAATTACTGTGTTTTTTTTAAGCTCTGCTTGAAGTACTGATGACATGTTTTGAAAAACGAACTTCTTGGCATCGAAATCTCAATATGAACACTGAAAACTCAAAGGGGAGAAAAGGACTGGGTCAGAAGAAAATCCCACCTTCATGCGGGGAGAATCATGCGAGAATGTTTTCCCACTTCACATCGCTTGGCTTACCATTCATGCCAAAATTTGGTGAGAATTATGACTCTCACCAGAAAACGGTAACTGGGCCAGGACTTTCACCCTTCAATTTACAAAGCAATGTCCTTAGATTTAACATAATGACTTACCTGACACATTCCAAGCGCCCTCTGTCTGGAATGCTGACACGCCAGCCCCGATCAGCATACCGTCGGGAAGTGCAAACGGATCCGTGGATGAGCCACTCGTGGAGCGGCTATGCACCACTCCCACCGTGCATGCCACCAAGATCAGAAGGTGAATCATCTTTTCCTTAAGGGGGGACCCTGGTGAAAAAATCGCCAAAATTCCAATAAATTGTATTTTCAAAGTTCATAGATAAAAATGTGCATAGAAGGTTTCAGATTCAACAGGTTGAACACCTTTAAGCTAAGTGGGTAGTTTCTTTATCATTTGGTAGGAAATAACATTGAGATCAGTTGTCGTTGGCTTCTACGCTCAACTTCACAGCTTTGCTCAGTCGACAAAAAATTTTGTCGTAGAAAGACTTCCTGCGTTCCTGGTTGACACCTACATGAGTCGTCTTGCATGGATTCTATTCATTGATGACTTGTCGACAAATTTTAGTGACGGAATCTTGATATCAGCCCTCCTTTTTTTAAAACACACCTTAAAGTTTGAAAAAAGGGAAAAATATCACTTTTTTTTAAATGTTAAAATTTGAAAACTCATATCTCGGGACAGAAGTTGAATTTGAAAATTCCGTCACTAAAATCTCTTCTAAACATCTTAAGGATAACCCAAAAAAATTTTCAAGACTTTCCGTCCCAATGAAAGACGCAGGAAGATTTTTCCCCAACGCTCCAAAAAACACTAAAAAGCCACTTTTCTCAGAGACCGTTTAACATTTTGGATTGAATTTTGTTTTGGGAACTCACTATAATGAACCTAATAATTAAGCAAAGTTTCAACTTCCTGGGATTATTTTGAAGCCTACTTGGAAGTTTCACCAGGGTCCCCCCTTAAACGCACAGAACAAACAAAGATTAGTTTTCTTGTTTAGTTTTCATCAAGGTTAGGTTAAGTCAGGTTGACCATCTTATAAAATACGCGTTAAAATTTTTGTTTTTGAAGATTTTGTGTTAAGGGGATTCACATTCATATTTCGATACTTAAAATACTTCTTTGTGCTGGTAGCATGATCCTGGACGGCATGGAACAGTCACTTTTCCATTTCATCAAAAAAAGCTAAAATTTCATCTTGAGCGCTAAGTTTCTTCGACAAGAATTAAGACCAGACCTCCAAAAAATTCGGTAAGCTTCACTTCAGCCATCTGTATAGTCCAAACCAAATATATATACCATTAACTTAAAACAGCCAAATAAAAAAAATACGATTTCAAGAAATCCTAGGAGTCACGAAGTCAGTTTGATTATTGTGCAAGAGTGTGGAGAAAGAAAAGAAAAGGTTTTGTGAAGTTGTGGCTCAGGGGACTACCAATGGCAGTGGTACCAATCTGGTCGATGTGCCACCCGTCAAAATTTAAACTTGACAATAGAAATCAAAATGCTGGTAAATTCAAAAAATTCCAATGCTAATGTATTCCGCAGTGTTCTAACAATGGAACATCTTTAACACTAGAACCGCGGAGGGGGTCAATTTGACCCCTTTTAATTTTCGTCATAAATTTTTCTGACTTATTTTTTTCTTCTCGGATTTGGGGCTTTTTGACTTTTTATTAATACCAGAAAAGAACATTTGAGTGAAATTTCGGCGCTGTCGGACCATTTTTGTGGGCGTAGGACAACAATATACCTAGAACCGCGGCAGGGGTCATTTTGACCCCTGTATTGTTTGCACTCAGGAAGTTCGAATTTTGGCTATAAAAAAGCGTCACAAGCGTCAATTTTAGTGGTGAATCATTTGGGAGTGCTATGGACTGCCCTCGGAGACCTAACTTGGCCGGCCAACGGCATAGGCGACCCGCCGAGCAAACGCCCAAATGTATGCAAGATGCGTGTGTTCCGCGTAAGGTATCTGTAGAATAAAAAAATCTCATTCAACGCACGTCAATGAAAGCAGATGATTTGGTTTTCTTCGAGGTAGCAGTTCGGGCTTTTTTATAACTGTGTATGAAATAAATAGATAGCCCAATAATATACATGGACCTAAGCGAGCTGGCCAACGTCGGTGCGAGCCGAGCTGTGGCTTGCACCGGCCGAACCGTGAGACATTGTTGCTGTTCTGTGCGCGCTGTACCCGGGGACATGGGATTGTTGGCCGGTGCCACTCGCGCTGTACCCTCGAGGTATTGTCGATGCTTCACGCAGACTGCATGCCATGCGACACTCACGATCCCGCCCGGCAGCCACCACTCTAATATTGTTGTATTATTGTAAAGATACCGCTTGGTTTCTGGACTCAGCAGTAAAAGCACCCTAACACCTTTATGTGTCTAATAGTTTTAGATACGTTTCAAGTGTAAAGGTGTCACCTGGTAAAAAAATCTACGTCGCTTTGTACCCATCCCCACACTGAATAACAGGAAAAGTTGCGATACACATCGGCAACTTTGGCCCGTCCCGTGCATTGAGGAATGTACTAATTTCACCTTTTTTTTAATCCGGACGGGACTTGAACCTGAGTCTGGGGTCAAAATAGATGTTTTTAGATCTGCATAGATCAGCATAAAATAGATCAGCACCCTCATACACATCAACAACAATGCAAAAACCCGAATAAAAAGAATGTTCTAAATGTACCCCACTAAGATTTGAACCCGGGTTCAAACCTCTCCGATTCGCTTGAAACTGGCACCGTTGGTTTTGTCTCGTCGCCCCGATTCCAAAAATTTCCCTTCATGCTCTTCTAGCTGTATCCGTTGCCGAAATCCTCCTCGACCTAAGGTAGACCATGATGCACCTGCAGCAGCGCCCCCGGGGCTCGGATCGGATTTGCTGCCAGCGGGCGGTTCTTAAGGGTCACCCAAGGAGGCTGCATATCAAATTTGGTCAAGATCGGACCACGGGAAGTCCTCAGACGGGCGAACGAACGGACGGACGCACAGCATGGATCACACTCCGTCCCTCCGTCATTTTTTTAACAAAAAAATACACGGGACGGGCCAAAAATGGTAGAAACTGAGCAAAACAGGTTATTCGTGCCTTGCGGGTTGCCTACCTTTGGCCTTTTAAGGCCCTATATAATTCAAAATATCATTGTTGATCTCAGATACATCATTTTACATCGTTAAGGGCCCATAACATGATCAAAATATAAAAAATACGGGCAGAAAAAATGGGGGGGTCAAAATGACCCCTTCCGCGGTTCTAGGTATACGAAAAAGTCAGCGGTTCTAGTGTTAAAGTCCATCATTATTAAAATGTTCTTGGCAGAAACAAGGCAGTAAATTAATTTTCACGGGTTGGCAACTAGTTTCTCGGCGTCTGCGCCCTTGCGAAAATCGCGAAGCTGAAAGCACCAGCAGTCGCGCATTAAAACTGCCCATCCATTGTTGCTGACGTTGAAATGTTTGGCTTGTTTCAAAAGGCTGTGGTTCTCTAATCATGTTTTCTTCAATTCTGTGTAATAGTTCTCCCTTACAACGTATCAACACCACGACGGTTGGTTTGACAAACTTCATAAACTCGGAGGGATGGTTTCGAAACGCGGGTGAGTCTTGTTCGAGGAACATGAGCACTGCAAGTCGCGAGGTGGAGCGAAGTGGTCCTAGTGCTAACTGAATCACAACAACAACAAAATTGTTTTATTGGCAGAAAAAAAAAGGAATATTTGAGAAACTATATGTCAGAAAAAAAGAACTTTTGTTTTGCTAATTTTCTGTGAATATTTTTTCAGAAAGTCATCACACAAAAATTGAAAATTTGTTTTATATGAATTGTCATAAGCAGGAAACAAAGAAAAAACAAGAAAGAGAGCAAAATTAATACAGATTTCAAATGCTACAGTTGGCTAAACTGTTAAACAGGTTGCAAACCTACTGCGCATGTCCAAAAACACTCCAATCAAGAAGTATTATTGGATAGTTCTACCCGAAAAACTGCGTTCGAACCGACACCAATTCTATTGTTGCATCTTGTCTACCTGCAGTCAAAGAAATTTTTCATTTCGAACGTGCTGATTTCTGCTTTTGGAGTAAGCTGTACAGACCCAAAAAGAAGCTCGGCTATTGGTCCGCCCCGGCTCGGCTCCCCCCACTCCCTTTTTTTTCCTTTGACGAGTCGAGTTTTGCCATGGAAACGGCGATTTTGACAGCAAATTTCTCAAAATTGGCCACCAACTTTTTAACCAGATTTCAGCATGAGAATCAGCGTTCAAAGTTCTACAAGTCTGCAAAGTCTCATTAAAATCGTATAGAAAATTTCCGAATTGCATAAAGGGCCACACAAATTGAATCTCGGGCCGGCTGAATCCTGGGTATACTATAAGGCTACTTCGTGCCTAAAAACCAAGTTCTGCTGTTTTAAAGTTTGTTTTATTATTATTTTTATTATTTGGCTGTTTTAAGTTTCTGGTATATATTTTTTGTTCGGACTATACAGATGGCTGAAATGAAGCGTTCCTAATTTTTTGGAGGTCTGGTCTCAATTCTTGTCAAAGAAACTTTGAGCGCAAGATGGAATTTTAGCTAGAAAAGTGACTGTTCCATGCCATCCAGGATCATGCTCATGCTCATGCTATCAGTACCAATAAGTATTTTGAGTAACAAAATATGAATATACCCAAAACACCAAATCTTAAAAAACAAATTTTTTTACGGGCATTTTATAAGATGGGCAACCTAACCTAACCGAGATGTAAGGCCCTTAGACCTTTGGGGCTTTGGAGGTAACTGTACCAAGACCTCGAATGTCTGGATAAATAGCCACATTATACTTCGGGACCAACTTCACATGCAATCGAAGTTTCTCATTGATATTAGCTTTGAACGAAGATACTTCGCTGTCCGTGGACTCCGCCGGCCACAGTGTGTGTCAATGTACCGTCAAACTCACCTCACAAGTGCGGCGCAGAACTATCTGAAGTGAATGGAGTCGTCTGCGGTCCATCCATTATATGCAGGCTCAGGTCTTCAGTACATCAATGTTTCGCAATTGCTACCGATATAAATCCTCGCGAAATTCTACGAGTGGTTCCATGAAATTGGTTATCTACCGGCTGTCTGGGCAGGGTGCGTTCAAGTGAGGATCGTCTCGTGGACATAATCATCGCACTTGGCCTCATCTCCTCAGTACACTGCACTGTGAAACATGACACGCATGGCAGTCATGGCTGCGTGCAATAGCGGGACCGCGTCACTTGAGCGGAGGCTTCATCTGAGCGGGTTTTCGTTTGAGCGGGGGCTCTTCAATCGTGGCCTTTGATTCTCAGTGCACTGAAAATCTATCGGCGAGACTTCGTGCCGCTGCAGGGGTGTGAATTAAGTGTCACGCCATTAAACGGCATGACAGAAAAGTCACGCCAAAAATCGGCGTGACTGAAAAATTCACGCCAATTTTTGGCGTGAATTTCTTGTCATGCCGCTTTTCGGCGTGACTTGTCTCATAAAGCGCGTTGACATTCACGCCAAATGAGGACGTGACTCACATGTCACGCCGGTTTTCGGCGTGAATTTCGTGTCACGCCAGTTTTTGGAGTGACATTTTGTCACGCCATAATTTGGCCATGTGTCCGACCATTACGTTTTCAGTGTGGTAAACCAATCGACGTAATTCATCATCAAACGAACGGCAATAACGATCCCTTCGGAGTGCTGTACGAAATTGCTGTTCAGCTCAATGTTATGAGCTTCAAAATCGATAAAAAGGCAAGGTGGACCGAAAATCGATGAGGCATTTTGCCACCCCTGTGGCAAAAAGTTACGGAGAAGTCTGATAACGTCTAGTGATAACTCTCCGCAACCAGAACCCTCCATTTCCCGTACCATTCTTGTCTACCTTCTCCGTATAATGAAGCCTTGCTAGGAGCAGTTGCCAAAATTCGGGGCACTTTTGAAGGCCATAGAACCACAAGAGGAAAATGTGGAAAAGTCGGCTTTTTTCTCGGCCAATTTATTCAGTGATGTCCCACGACTTATATCTGAACGCAGTCGAGCTCCCGGTGCAACATTGCAGACAGACCAAAAAGCCCCTATCAAAAGTATAGGGGAAAGACAAGGAACGTTACAGAAAACAGCGGGATACGGAACGTTACATTTTCATTCAAACAGGCCTAGTAACTCTCTTGCTATGAATTAAAACACGCCATTTGGTGTGAGCACCTGTTTTAAGATTCGTCAACACGTCCCGAAAGAATCATATCTCTGTTTGGTCTAGAACTTGCCCGGGGAACAGAAAAGCATTTTAAAATCATGGTCGGACACCGGTAGGGCACCTGAAAGAATTTAGGAGCCGAGTGACGTCACCGATTTCGACCGTTTTTTGTTGAGAAGGCCTCTGGTTTGAGTTGTGGATAACCGACAGAACCTACTCCTTCTTGCTAGACGGGTGATTTGTAATAATTTAGTCTTTAAGTTATTATCATTCTAAGATGAAGAAGGCTGGAGGCTGCAAGCGACGCGCTGAGCGATCCGCCACCAGAGCGCGCGGACCACTCGATGGGCCCTAGGAACAAAGACCAGGTCCGTGAAGGAAGCCCGCCCACACACAGCCTGCAACAAATTTCCTTCTGCAATCGTTAGTATATCGTTAGTACATGATTGTAGACCCAATGCGGCCGTTAGTATACACACCCAAGTGCGTTTTAAAAAAATACCCAAAAGGCGGGCCACATTCACATGTTCAGTTACTTCCAAAAAAAACGTGCCAAAAGAGAAAACGTCCTAAAATCGTTAGTAGACGTTAGTAGAGGCCATCTCGTCACTATCAACATCATTCACTATCACCACGGCCGCAGTCTTGCACCAGCGAGGCCGGGCCAGGTTCCAAAAAGCAAATACTGATCAAATAACACTAAAGAAGTGTTTGTTCCGTTCAATTGCGTTAGTAGACGTTAGTAGAGGCCATATGGTCACTATCAACATCATCACTAACACAGAGAACGTGGTATTGCTTTAGTGAGGCTAGGCCAGGTTCCAAAATGCTAATACCGATCAAATAACACCAACAAAGTCTTTGTTCCGTTCAATTGCGTTAGTAGACGTTAGTAGAGGCCATATGGTCACTATCAACATCATCACTAACACACCGTTCGTAGTATTGCTTAAGCGAGGCTGGGCCAGGTTCCAAAAAGCAAATACCAATCAAACGACATTATTTAAGTGTTTGTTCCGTTCAATAGCGTTAGTACACGTGACGCCATATGGTCACTATCAACATCATCACTAACGTAGAGAACGTGGTATTGCTTAAGCGCGGCTGGGCCAGGTTCCAAAAAGCAAATACTGATCAAAGAACACAAACCAAGTGTTTGTTCTGTCCAAAAGCGTTAGTAGACGTTAGTAGAGGCCACATGGTCACTTTCACCATGACTTCTAACACACAGTATGTGGAATTGCTTTAGCGTAGCTGGGCCAGGTTCCAAAAAGCAAATACCAATCAAACGACATTATTAAAGTGTTTGTTCCGTTCAATAGCGTTAGTACACGTTAGAAGAGGCCATATGGTCACTATCAACATCATCACTAACACACCGTTCGTAGTATTGCTTAAGCGAAGCTGGGCCAGGTTCCAGAAAGCAAATACCAATCAAACGACATTATTTAAGTGTTTGTTCCGTTCAATAGCGTTAGTACACGTAAGTAGACGCCATATGGTCACTATCAACATCATCACTAACGCAGAGAACGTGGTATTGCTTTAGCGCGGCTGGGCCAGGTTTAAAAAAGCAAATACTGATCAAAGAACACCAACGAAGTGTTTGTTCCGTCCAAAAGCGTTAGTAGACGTTAGTAGAGGCCATATTGTCACTATCAACATCATCACTAACACAGAGAACGTGGTATTGCTTTAGCGCGGCTGGGCCAGGTTTCAAAAAGCAAAAACTGATCAAATAAAAACAAAGACGTGTTTGTTCCGTTCAATTGCGTTAGTAGACGTTAGCAGAGGCCATATGGTCACTATCAACATCATCAGTAAACCAGAGAACGTGGTATTGCTTAACACTAGAACCGCTGACTTTTTCGTATACCTAGAACCGCGGAAGGGGTCATTTTGACCCCCCCATTTTTTCTGCCCGTATTTTTTATATTTTGATCATGTTATGGGCCCTTAACGATGTAAAATGATGTATCTGAGATCAACAATGATATTTTGAATTATATAGGGCCTTAAAAGGCCAAAGGTAGGCAACCCGCAAGGCACGAATAACCTGTTTTGCTCAGTTTCTACCATTTTTGGCCCGTCCCGTGTATTTTTTTGTTAAAAAAATGACGGAGGGACGGAGTGTGATCCATGCTGTGCGTCCGTCCGTTCGTTCGCCCGTCTGAGGACTTCCCGTGGTCCGATCTTGACCAAATTTGATATGCAGCCTCCTTGGGTGACCCTTAAGAACCGCCCGCTGGCAGCAAATCCGATCCGAGCCCCGGGGGCGCTGCTGCAGGTGCATCATGGTCTACCTTAGGTCGAGGAGGATTTCGGCAACGGATACAGCTAGAAGAGCATGAAGGGAAATTTTTGGAATCGGGGCGACGAGACAAAACCAACGGTGCCAGTTTCAAGCGAATCGGAGAGGTTTGAACCCGGGTTCAAATCTTAGTGGGGTACATTTAGAACATTCTTTTTATTCGGGTTTTTGCATTGTTGTTGATGTGTATGAGGGTGCTGATCTATTTTATGCTGATCTATGCAGATCTAAAAACATCTATTTTGACCCCAGACTCAGGTTCAAGTCCCGTCCGGATTAAAAAAAGGTGAAATTAGTACATTCCTCAATGCACGGGACGGGCCAAAGTTGCCGATGTGTATCGCAATTTTTCTGTTATTCAGTGTGGGGATGGGTACAAAGCGACGTAGATTTTTTTACCAGGTGACACCTTTACACTTGAAACGTATCTAAACTATTAGACACATAAAGGTTTTTAGGGTGCTTTTACTGCTGAGTCCAAAAACCCAAAGCGGTATCTTTACAATAATACAACAATATTAGAGTGGTGGCTGCCGGGGGGGATCGTGAGTGTCGCATGGCATGCAGTCTGCGTGAAGCATCGACAATACCTCGGGGGTACAGCGCGAGTGGCACCGGCCAACAATCCCATGCCCCCGGGGTACAGCGCGCACAGAACAGCAACAATGTCTCACGGTTGGGCCCGGGTGCAAGCCACAGCTCGGCTCGCACCGACGTTGGCCACTCGCTTAGGTCCTGTATATTATTGGGCTATCTATTTATTTCATACACAGTTAAAAAAAAGCCCGAACTGCTACCTCGAAGAAAACCAAATCATCTGCTTTCATTGACGTGCGTTGAATGAGATTTTTTTATTCTACAGATACCTTACGCGGAACACACGCATCTTGCATACATTTGGGCGTTTGCTCGGCGGGTCGCCTATGCCGTTGGCCGGCCAAGTTAGGTCTCCGAGGGCAGTCCATAGCACTCCCAAATGATTCACCACTAAAATTGACGCTTGTGACGCTTTTTTATAGCCAAAATTCGAACTTCCTGAGTGCAAACAATACAGGGGTCAAAATGACCCCTGCCGCGGTTCTAGGTATATTGTTGTCCTACGCCCACAAAAATGGTCCGACAGCGCCAAAATTTTCACTCAAATGTTTTTTTCTGGTATTAATAAAAAGTCAAAAACCCCCAAATCCGAGAAGAAAAAAATAAGTCAGAAAAATTTATGACGAAAATTAAAAGGGGTCAAATTGACCCCCTCCGCGGTTCTAGTGTTAAGCGAGGCTGGGCCAGGTTCCAAAAAGCAAATACCAATCGAATGGCATAAACTTAGTGTTTGTTCTGTTCAATTGCGTTAGTAGACGTTAGTAGAGGCCATATGGTCACTATCAACATCATCACTAACACACCGTTCGTAGTATTCTTTTGCGTGGCTGGCCCAAAGTTCCAAAAAAAAATCCCAAATCAAACGACATTTTTTAAAGTGTTTGTTCCGTTCAATAGCGTTAGTACACGTTAGTAGACGCCATATGGTCACTATCAACATCCACTAACGCAGAGAACGTGGTATTGTTTAAAGGGCGGCTGGGCCACGTTCCAAAAAGCAAATACTGATCAAAGAACACCAACGAAGTGTTTGTTCCGTCCAAAAGCGTTTTCACCATGACTTCGAACACACAGTATGTGGAATTGCTTTAGCGTGGCTGGGCCAGGTTCCAAAAAGCAAATACCAATCAAACGACATTATTAAAGTGTTTGCTCCGTTTAATAGCGTTAGTACACGTTAGTAGGGGCCCATAGGTCACTATAAAATTGTCACTAACACAGAGAACGTGGTATTGCCTTTGTGAGGCTGGGCCAGGTTCCAAAAAGCTAATACTGATCAAAGAACACCAACGAAGTGTTTGTTCCGTCCAAAAGCGTTAGTAGACGTTAGTAGAGGCCATATTGTCACTATCAACATCATCACTAACACAGAGAACGTGGTATTGCTTTAGCGCGGCTGGGCCGGGTTTTTAAAAAAGCAAAACTGATCAAATAAAAACAAAGACGTGTTTGTTCCGTTCAATTGCGTTAGTAGACGTTAGCAGAGGCCATATGGTCACTATCAACATCATCAGTAAACCAGAGAACGTGGTATTGCTTAAGCGAGGCTGGGCCAGGTTCCAAAAAGCAAATACCAATCGAATGGCATAAACTTAGTGTTTGTTCTGTTCAATTGCGTTAGTAGACGTTAGTAGAGGCCATATGGTCACTATCAACATCATCACTAACACACCGTTCGTAGTATTGCTTTTGCGTGGCTGGTCCAAGTTCCAAAAAGCAAATACCAATCAAACGACATTATTTAAGTGTTTGTTCCGTTCAATAGCGTTAGTACACGTTAGTAGACGCCATATGGTCACTATCAACATCATCACTAACGCAGAGAACGTGGTATTGCTTAAGAGCGGCTGGGCCACGTTCCAAAAAGCAAATACTGATCAAAGAACACCAACGAAGTGTTTGTTCCGTCCAAAAGCGTTTTCACCATGACTTCGAACACACAGTATGTGGAATTGCTTTAGCGTGGCTGGGCCAGGTTCCAAAAAGCAAATACCAATCAAACGACATTATTAAAGTGTTTGCTCCGTTTAATAGCGTTAGTACACGTTAGTAGAGGCCATATGGTCACTATCAACATTGTCACTAACACAGAGAACGTGGTATTGCCTTTGTGAGGCTGGGCCAGGTTCCAAAAAGCTAATACTGATCAAAGAACACAAACGAAGTGTTTGTTCCGTTCAATTGCGTTAGTAGACGTTAGTAGAGGCCATATGGTTACTATCAACATCATCAGTAACACAGAGAACGTGGTATTGCTTAAGCGAGGCTGGGCCAGGTTCCAAAAAGCAAATACCAACCGAATGACATATACTTAGTGTTTGTTCTGCTCAATTGCGTTAGTAGACGTTAGTAGAGGCCGTATGGTCACTATCAACATCATCACTAACACACCGTTCGTAGTATTGCTTTTGCGTGGCTGGTCCAAGTTCCAAAAAGCAAATACCAATCAAACGACATTATTTAAGTGTTTGTTCCGTTCAATAGCGTTAGTACACGTTAGTAGACGCTATATGGTCACTATCAACATCATCACTAACGCAGAGAACGTGGTATTGCTTAAGCGCGGCTGGGTCAGGTTCCAAAAAGCAAATACTGATCAAAGAACACAAACGAAGTGTTTGTTCTGTCCAAAAGCGTTAGTAGACGTTAGTAGAGGCCAGATGGTCACTTTCACCATGACTTCTAACACACAGTATGTGGAATTGCTTTAGCGTGGCTGGGCCAGGTTCCAAAAAGCAAATACCAATCAAACGACATTATTAAAGTGTTTGTTCCGTTCAATAGCGTTAGTACACGTTAGTAGAGGCCATATGGTCACTATCAACATCATCACTAACACAGAGAACGTGGTATTTCTTTACTGAGGCTGGGCCAGGTTCCAAAAAGCAAATACTGATCAAATAACACCATCGAACATAATACCAATCGAATGACATATACTTAGTGTTTGTTCTGTTCAATTGCGTTAGTAGACGTTAGTAGAGGCCATATGGTCACTATCAACATCATCACTAACACACCGTTCGTAGTATTGCTTTTACGTGGCTGGGCCAGGTTTCAAAAAGAAAATACCAGCAAATACAGGTTTCAAAAAGCAAATACCAGCCAAGAATATTGAGATGCTATGCGACAAATAAACACGTACCATTTGTGACACCACTCGAAAGTTCAATACCTTGACATTAAAATAGCGGGGATCAAACTAATCGCATTGAACCAAAAACAAATGCTTAAAAGACACCGAGAAGAAAACTTCCTGTACACTATGCTGCAAAAAGATACACGATATCAAGAACAAACAAAAAAGGATGATGGTGACCGCATTAGACTAATCCTGTGCAACAAGGGGGTACAGTTTGATTTGCATTTCAGTTTTGAAACACGGGACGGCCTTGCTACAGCAGGACTGCGGGAGCGTGTTAGTGACGACGTTAATAGTGGCCGGTTGGCCTCTACCAACGTCTACTAACGCAATTGAACAGAACAAACACTTTGTTGGTGTTATTTGATCGGTCTTAGCATTTTGAAACCTGGCCCAGCCTCACTAAAGCAATAACACGTTCTCTGTGTTAGTAGTCATGGTGATAGTGACCATATGGCCTCTACTAACGTCTACTAACGCTATTGGACAGAACAAACACTAAGTAAATGTAATTTGATCGGTATTTGCTTTTTGGAACCTGGCCCAGCCTCGCTAAAGCAATTCCACATACTGCGTGCTAGAAGTCATGGTGAAAGTGACCATATGGCCTCTACTAACGTCTACTTACGCAATTGAATAGAACAGACACTTCGTTTGTGTTATTTGATCAGTATTACCTTATTGGAACCTGGCCCAGCCTCGCTTAAGCAATACCACGTTCTCTGTGTTAGTGATGATGTTGATAGTGACAATATGGCCTCTACTAACGTCTACAAACCCTTTTGGACGAAAAAAACACTTCGTTTGTGTTTTTCGATCGATATTTACTTTTTGAAACCTGGCCCAGCCGCGCTTAAGCAATACCACGTTCTCTCCGTTAGTGAGGATGTTGATAGTGACCATATGACCTCTACTAACGTGTACTAACGCTATTGAACGGAACAAACACTTTGTTGGTGATTTTTGATCGGTTTTAGCTTTTTGGAACCTGGCCCAGCCTCAGTTAAGCAATACCACGTTCTCTGTGTTAGTGATGATGTTGATAGTGACCATATGGCCTCTACTAACGTCTACTAACGCAATTGAACGGAACAAACACTTCGATGGTGTTATTTGATCACTATTAGCTTTTTGGAACCTGGCCCAGCCTCACTAAAGCAATACCACGTTCTCTGTGTTAGTAATGATGTTGATAGTGACCATATGGCCTCTACTAACGTCTACTAACGCAATTAAACGGAACAAACACTTCAATGGTGTTATTTGATCACTACCCTGGTGTTCCTGGCAGAGCTCGGAATGGTGTACAGACCGTTCTTTGAGCATTCGACGCGTTTCTACACCAATCGTGGCATTTGCAGGCCATTTTTGAATGGTGTAGAAACCGTGACAGTCGGAACGGGCTACAAACGGCAGTAAATGGTCTGTACGCCGATTCCAGAGCAAATTTCCAAATGGCGAAGGAACGCTTTAGTCAGATCGTTGAAAGAACGCTGAAACAATGTAGTGCATGCCAATGTTCAAATGCTGATGGAATTGTGAGACATCGGTGTGCAGGTCATTTCACGAATGGTGTGCGATCGGTGAGAAATGGGCTAGGAACGGTGAAGGAATGGTGACGGAACGGCGTGGATGCGAAGGCCTGGAGACCGTTTACAGAGCGTTTTCACAGCGTTTTGGAAATGGCCACAGCGCTCGCTCCCGCAGTGCTTGAAGAGAGCCATATGGCCCACCGGTCTCAAGGAAGCTTGGTGGGTTCGGGGTAGCGTGCGCGCTCTCGGCCCAACAGGGCGTGGGTTCAACTCCCACCGGGGGGGGCTGATGATCGCTCGGCGGAATGCGAGGGAACGGGCTAGGAATGGCGTAGGAACGGCGTAGGAACGGTGTAGCAACGGTGTGGACGCTACATGCAGTTCTTTTTGGGATGGCTTACAAATGGTCATGATCGGTGTAGGAACGGTGTAGCAATGGTGTGGACGCCAAGCGCAGCACATTTTGGTTCGGCTTACGAATGGTCATGATCGGTGTAGGAACGCTGTGGAAATGCTAACAAATGGTCTGCACACCGTTGATAGAATGATGAAATGTTCACACTTGTGGTGTAGAAACGGTGCGCACGCCAATCAAGACCATTTCAGAATGGCAAGTAAATTGTGAGTTCAGCGTTTGGAAATGCTGTATGAAATGCCGCAGGAACACCAGGGTATTAGCTATTTGGAACCTGGCCCAGCCTCACTAAAGCAATACCACGTTCTCTGTGTTAGTAATGATGTTGATAGTGACCATATGGCCTCTACTAACGTCTACTAACGCAATTGAACGGAACAAACACTTCGATGGTGTTATTTGATCAGTATTTGCTTTTTGGAACCTGGCCCAGCCTCAGTAAAGAAATACCACGTTCTCTGTGTTAGTGATGATGTTGATAGTGACCATATGGCCTCTACTAACGTCTACTAACGCTTTTGGACGGAAAAAACACTTCGTTGGTGTTTTTCGATCGGTATTTGCTTTTTGGAACCTGGCCCAGCCTCGCTTAAGCAATACCACGTTCTCTGTGTTAAGGGAAGGTGGGGACCCATGTATCACTTTTTTTTTGTTTTGAGTGTCAAAATTTTGGTTTTGGGCATAAACTTAATGTTTTGGGTCAGAAGCGTGAGTTAATCTTCCTTCTACAAGGGGCCAAATGAATTTGTTCATGTATCTCATCTGGGTTTTTCAAAGAAGCGCAATCTACTAAAATTTGTGTATTTGATACATGGGACCCCATACCTGGGGTCCCATGTATCACCCATGGGGACCCATGTATCACAGCTATTTTCTTCAAAACTAACTTAAAAAAAAGGACAAATTATGCAACATTTCCTTGCAGCATTAATTTCTACAATATGTTTATAAGTTTGACCGAGTTTGACCATTCCTAAGGTAAGTTGAGGTCAAAGAGAGAAGGTGAAGATTCATGTATCACAAGTGGGGACCCATGTATCACAGGTGGGGACCCATGTATCACTCAATTTTTGGTATTTGTTTAATGGCAAAATGTAACTAAACTGTAACACCTGTCGCCTGTCACTCTATTATAAAATTGCAATGATTACAGCACAGGCATTAAAACAGGAAAATTTCCGTGATTAATTGCCCTCCAACATGAAATTTGAGTGATGCATGGGACCCCAAAAAATGTGATACATCGGTCCCCACTTGTCGGAGCACTGGACATTGCGGTGTACTGCCAGAACCTATGCTCGGATGTTGCTGTTCGGCACTGCTAATTGTTGTCAAAGCCCTTCCGCACACTCCCACATCAAAAAATTGCGACCATGTTCCACAGCAGGAAGCTGATGAAAGATGTTTGAAGAAATTTCTTTTTTACTTTCCCTCATTTTGGGGACCAAAATTTCACTTAGTCACGCCGCCATGCTTGTTGGGGATGCAAGGTCACATCCTTCCATAAAATGAAGCTCTCTAGATAGTGTTTCGATTCCGCACCACGTGACTCGCCTCGCGGGCGAAACTGAAATTAAATACGCCGTGATACATGGGACCCCGTGATACATGGGTCCCCACCTTCCCTTAACGCAATTGAACGGAACAAACACTTCTTTAGTGTTATTTGATCTGTATTTGCTTTTTGGAACCTGGCCGGGCCTCGCTGGTGCAAGACTGCGGCCGTGGTGATAGTGAATGATGTTGATAGTGACGAGATGGCCTCTACTAACGTCTACTAACGATTTTAGGACGTTTTCTCTTTTGGCACGTTTTTTTGGAAGTAACTGAACATGTGAATGTGGCCCGCCTTTTGGGTATTTTTTAAAAACGCACTTGGGTGTGTATACTAACGGCCGCATTGGGTCTACAATCATGTACTAACGATATACTAACGATTGCAGAAGGAAATTTGTTGCAGGCTGTGTGTGGGCGGGCTACCTTCACGGACCTACAAAGACCGATGTCCTTTGGGTCGCTCGAACAAAGACCGATCTCCATTTCCTAACCTCTAAACGCGTTCATTTTGAAGTCCCAGAACAATCTCCACGTTTTGATTCCACACAAATGAGTTTTAAATTATCATTCTCTAATATGTTTGGAACAAAACCTTCAAACTATTGCTTGAGTTCGATGTCTGTTGCGAGACCTACAAGATAAAGAAGCGGCGAATGCAGAAACGGCCGAAATGGAGATCGGTCTTTGTTCGAGCGACCCGAAGGAGATCGGTCTTTGTTCGAGCGACCCGAAGGAGATCGGTCTTTGTTCATAGGACCCATCGCACATCTAAGGGGCATTAAGGACTCCAAGTGACCGCAGACCACATCAAAAGGAGTTGCGTACCTCGAATGAGTAAAAGTAGAGGAAAGAGACTGCCATTCCAGGCGTCCAGAAGAAAGAAACAACGCAACGGGGTTAATGAGGTGAATCCCGCGCACGGGAAGACAAAGACGACTGCCAACTTTGACCGCCGGAACTGACGGGAGTCCGAGAGCTCGGCAGCCAGCCGACTCCTACCCAAAGAACAGAAATTTGTCATCCAGACGTCAAATGATATCAAAGAATGGTCAAAATTCTGTTTGTCAGAATGACATCATTGTCGACGGTCAAAGTTAGGGAATTTTGACGTCAAGTTGATGTCAAATGATGTCACGAATCCATTAAATGTATAAAGGATACGACTCATCGGCTGATATTCCCCTTTTTAGTTGTCCCGCCCATGTGTGGTAGTAGTGTCTCCTTCCGTTAAATGTCGAAAGTCGCACCGCGGCCGGCCGGACTCGAACCCACCTCCTCGGCTTCGGGGGCGGGCTCTTTACCACTGCGCCACGAAGACATCTAAGAATAGACTGCTCGCGGCTGCTCTAAGACCAGCGGTCGGGAATCTGCCCGGCAGTTGACTCGAAAGTGACGGCAATTCTTTGGGATGAAAAAATGCCTGGTATTTTTCACTTCAGCACCCGAACGCGATAGACTTTCCAGAATACCAGAGAAGTCTGAATTTTTCACCGCAATTGCTGATTAAATGTGTTTATGGATGACATCAAACGGACGTCATCGTGACCAAGTGTACTTCAAAATCTTAACTTCACAGGTTAAAGCCAGTTTACCTCTTTTCCAAATGGCGTAAGACTTTTTGAAAGGAAAAATGCAATCCAGTTAGTTTTGCTCGTAGTTTGTAATGAGTCAAATTGACATCATCCTGATGTCACCTTTCAAGAGAGTGACTAAATTTGGTCATTTTTCAGTCACTTGATGTCAATATGACTATTTTCTGTTCTTTGGGATATTTTCTAATTGCAGACTCATACTCAGTGCAATTATCGGCGATCGGCTCGCTTACTTTACACGTCCTTCTTGTCCATCTTGCTAGTCGCTGCAACCTCTGCGTGAATCTAGAATGCCGCCAACCGAACAGTGGCGCCCACGGTCGGGCCAATCAGAGGCCGCTGCTTTTTGTCGACACTCTTAGGCTAGGGCTACATATCCGCTCCGGCTCCGCGCCCCGTGCCGGCTTACCTTCGCGTCACTTCTGAAGTCACCCTTGCCGTTAGCGCATCGCTGCCTCTCAGTATTTCCGCTGCCCCGTGCCGCTTTCTCTCTCGTAGTTTTTTCTACGTATCTCAGTTTCGTTGTTTGTTACGACACTCTCGTAGTTTTTTCTAAGTATCTCAGTTTCGTTGTTCTACGTATCTCAGTCTTTTCTGGAAGTTTCACCATGGTCGCATCACTGTGTCTGCGAAGAGGTGAGTGTAGTGCCTGTGAAGTGTGTTGTGGGTGGGCTGTGGCGCCGCCGTGCCGTCTCGGCATTCACCTCCAGACCTCCCGTCGTGCATGCTGCAAAATCCGGCCCAACTTTAAATAATCCCGCGCACACACTTAGCGCCTTCCGATCCGTCGCTGCCCCGGGCCACTATGCGCTAAGCGCGGAGGCCGGACAAAATCGACTCTCTCTCTCGGCATTCACCTGGGAGTAGGTGACAACCATGATAACTCGTCTGCCCAGCGCAGGGGTCTCCGACTGGCAGCAAACCCGGGCCCGGACCACGAAAAAGAGATAGAAGATCGGAGCGCGTCGCGTCGGCTACGGAGGTGTGAAGTTCGAGCCGGCTGAGGGGACTCGTCGACACAGAACACTATCTTCCCTTATCCCTCCCCCATATGACTGAGTGCGAGAGAGATGCGGTTGACACGCTTGACAGTGTGCAGCCGAGCGGTGACGAGCTAGCCACTGACGACTGCCCTCGCCGGCGCAGGGCGTCGCTGCACTGTCATTCATTTTGCGATACTTTCACTACAAATTTTTGCGATAAAACCGAGTTTGCGATTCCCACGATTTATCGCATCCTGGAGTGCAATAATTTTGTTATTACACTTTTTTTGCAATAACCACCCCATAATTTTTGCGATAATGGAGCGTTTTGTAGTAACTTTTATCACATTTTTTTCTGCGATAACTTTTTATTGCATTTTCTTTGTAGTCATTATCGCAAAAATGTGATACTTTATTGCAAAATTTAGCTATAAATTTTTTATTGCAGATATTTAGTTGTCATTATAGCAAAAAAATGTGATAAGTTTTTTATTGCAAAATATATATACGGTGGTTATCGCAATTTGAATAACAGGGTGGGCGTCGCCACCCGCCAGATCCCTGGCCCAGCGCATTGTAAACAATGACATCTTGCTTGTGCAAGCCGATCCATGGACACGGGGTGCGACCGGAGAAAGGGTCTCGGAGGCAGCCAGCATGGACAGGAACTGGGCACGGCGCACCGCGGCGGCGCCGAGACGGCCGGGGTCGGGTCGGTTTCGGTCACAGCTTGCAAACCGTTCTAGATGGACGGGTATAGTAAGCGAGCCGATTGTGGGTCTCTATGGCCGCAAGCGCGCGACGGCGCCCCGCGTTTCTCCGTCACTCTAGGTCTCTACGGTGCGTGCGCCGGCACTGCGGTGCACTGAGGCTCTCTGTGCGGGCTGCGCCCAATTCAATGTTCGTCTCTCGCACACGACAGCGACCGAGAGGTGATCGCGTAGCTACACTGGTAAAACTTAAGCGTAGTATTACCCTCTGTTTTCAAGCGTAATCTGTTTACGCTTGAAATCAAGCGTAACAGGCTTATCCGCCAAGATTTCCCCTATATAAATGCATGGGGGAATATCCAGAGTATGCTTCATTTCAAGCGTAACGTCTTCAAGCGTAACTTTATGCTTGAAGGAACTTTATGCTTGAATCAAGCAAAGAGTTACGCTTTAGTTTTACCAGTGTACTGTATGCGTCGAAATCGGGTCTCGTTCGACCAGCCAAGGGCTCGGTTTGTCCCGCCCGTCCACGTTTTCATGAGCTTCTTTGTAGTCAAGTAGCCCAGCGAGCATTACACAAACCCACCCCCCCCCCCCCCCCAAAAAAAAAGGGTCTAATGTTCTGTTTTTCTGTTCACAGGGCGGTCCGCCTCTCGGATTCCTAGGGTGAACGTTGCTCGTCGAGTTGCGTGGGCTCTACCCTCCCTGCTGGAGGTGGATATTGGTGTTGATACTAAAGGTAAGTAGCACCAAGGATGTGGCTGGACGTGCACCGCGCCGTGTGTCTGCGTTTGCTCACCCGTGTACTGTTGCAGGTCTCTTCGAGTTGGTCGGAACAGGCGTTGTGTCAGAGGAAGGGGTTGCCGACTGGCAAGCGGCGGCCGGCCCCACCTCCTATGCTGCCACCCCGGGGATGGTCAAGTGCATCTTTTGCCCTGACTCTTTAAGGTGTCGCACTGGGCCATGCACATCCGCCGAGGGTGCTCAGGGTTTGATGCCCAGAAGTGAGTACCCAGCTATTGAGTTGTGCGGGAATGCTTGTGCCCGCTCGTTTTCTTTTCTAACCAATTCGTCCGTTACAGCATCGAGCACGTCCAATTGTTTGACGTGTGCATCGCGATGTTGCGCGGGATGTTTGGGTGCAACATCAAAAGATTTGACGAGGACCCAGCATTCGACCGTCTGATGATCCATGACGTTAACGGTTTAATTACGGAGACTCTGTCCAAAAATCGTCTTGCAACACAGCTCAATGTTGACCAGGACCTCAATTCTCCACAGTTTTGTAAGTCTCGTTACCCCCGTGCAGCATGCTTGTTTTGAAGTGGCTTGCGTCTCACCGTCCGTGTACCTTGCAGGAAAATCCAGGAACACCTACTCAACGCGACGTCATGCCGGGTGCGCCAGGCCGTGCATGCGGCGGCTGGTGCCACGTGCGCTCGTGATCAGGCGTAAGTAGATGCACTTTAAGCAGCATGTTCGCACTTAAATCGTTTCCTCACTTTCGTTTTCCTTCCAGGGCTCTCTCAACAAGTCATTCCAAGACTTGGATAAGTTTTCTACGGCCTTGAAAAACTCTTGCCTTGCATACTATAATGCTTTGGCCGCGTAAGTTGTGACCGATGCTATTGGTGGCATTCCTATTCCTGCAATGGATGATTGGCTAAACTGATTGTGTTTCTTCCACAGGGCTCTTCCCAACGTGGCTCAGGGTGCTGATGATGACGACGACGACGACGGTCCGGGCCCCAGCTCTAAGCCGGGCCCCGGGGGCTTTCGATCGCCTCCGCCGCGCCTTTCACCAGCCCCCCCGGGCCCCTTCGCGGGAACGTTTTCGCGCCGGACTTCGTCTAATGTCACCGACTTGTCCGTCAAGAGCCTAAACTCTACGTGCATGGAGTAAGTTAGTCGTTTCAGTTGTCACTGCATGGTCAATCTTAGAACATTTTCGTTGGAAAGTTTGATAGCAACACATCTTGTTGGCTGAGCGATAGCGAAGCCTGTTACTCCAGTGCGCCAAGTGCGTCAAGATCGTCAAAAGGCCCACGAATTGGGCAACTTTTCCATAGGACACTGACGTGATCAAGCTGCCAAGCTCTCGTCCAAAATGACACGCTACATTTGAGACTAAGTAACCTGAACCCCGAGCACAGCGTCAGCAGTTATAGATTTTTTCCATTCTTACACCTTGTAAGTGGAACCTCACGCTACTCACGCTACGAGTGGGTGACGAGGACCCTCTGATGCAACATCTGACTTCGTCAGAGATTACGCCGCTCTCTCCACCAAGAGTGGCCACAGCCAGCGATCGCTTCTAATTTAAGCGGAGTCGTCAGCATCCACCAGTCAAGTCAAGGCTCCTGGTTCGCAACCCAAACAGAGAACAGTGTAGGACATCGGCCCGGCCTCTACAAGCGCGACGTTCGGGTGGCCATGCCAGGAAGAAAAATACGATTGACACTGTAAACACATGTTGTATATAAAATGAACCTGCTCGTTCGAAAAATTTTCAAAGCCTCTTCGCTATTGTTCACAGAAAAATTCAACGTCGAAAGCTTCGAAAAAGAATTCCCGATGTACATACGTTGTTACATTCTCAAATTACCACTACACTGTTAAAAATTGTTGTTTTAAAACAACGAAACAATTACCAACCTCGACAACGCTGTTTTTGTGAAAAAGTTTGCTTGTTTTAAAAAGACGAATTCGTTGCTAATTATTTTTATGACTTATGCTGTTTCAAAAAATATTTTGCTGCGTACAAAAAACCCGGACATCTAAGAAGTGGTTACTGCGGGGTAACCGGGGCTCTACTAGG
>NW_023144625.1:2560654-2583980 GCF_012932325.1 Thrips palmi | reverse complement strand
TGGCATACTTTTTATTCAAAATGTCTTTCATTTCGGCGTCCAGACTGTTCATTTGTGACTGAGGCGTCAGGGAGGGGGTGTCATGTAGCCGTGCCACAGTTTCTTGTGGTACAAGAATCATTTTTTTAACATGAGTCATGATCGAAAGAGCATAGGCAGAACGGAGGCTACGGCCGACAAAAGAAGGGGGAGGAAAGCACCGCCTTTCTGTGTTAAATACTTTCTCTTACCGTGCCAGCCCTCCCCTCGCTGTGCCAAGCGGCGAAAATGGTTTCTGTACTTTTTAAGTTGGGCTTTTTGGGTCGCAGAGAGAGCAATGTTCCCTGAGAGTAAATTATCGGCAATTTCGCAGAGCGAAAAAATGAGCGCTTTATCGGCGTGTTGTAAGATTGCCTTTCGAAGCTTTGGCTTTGCTGACTTTAGGACTTTAAGTACACTGTTAGAAAATGGTTGTATAGAAACAATCAGATGAGTGACAATTTAGTCGTTCCAAAACAAAGAATTTTATCATGAACCAAAGCGAAAGAAATGTCGTTGAATCTTGTAAGCGACAATTTGTCGTTGAAGAACAAAATTCTTGTTATCACCCTTAACGATACTATTTGTATGGAAACAACATCTTTTGCAATTATCTGCTCAATTAAAGCAAATTATGAATAATCATCTATTGTTCTTCTTTAGTCATAGCAACATTACTATTATTAAAAAAAGAACTAGGCAAAATAAAATTAGCGACAAAAGTACTCCATGAATACTTGCCCCAGACATTACAAAATCTTTTTCGACTTACAACACCTGTCGTTGACCAACAACATTTGTTGTTGGTCAACGATTTGTATTTGAAAGTAGACTGCTAATGTGTTATTACAAGTTAGTCGTTGTGAAATTATCCTTTAGTTCCAGTACGAGTTTGGTTCAACAAGCTATTCGTTCCACAACAAATCTTGTCGCTAAAAAAATTAGCGATAAATGTGTCGCTAAGTTACGACAAAATTTTTGTCAGTGTAGCGCTTTGTGCGTGTGTGCACGTGGAGCCATTATCAGAAAATGATCTAGAGTGGACCTTCCATCTCTCTTTTATACTTATTTTTCGGAATGTATATGACAGTAGACTCCCCCGGGAAAAGGAGCGAGCGCATTCGCAAGTGATCTCTTTGTTTGGGGTGAAAATCGAACAGAATGTAAGTGTGGCCCACTTTAGTAGCGTCTTCGTATGCCTCATGCAACGCACGCCAGTTAGTGGGGTCGACTTGAAGGCAGAACGTTCGAATTTGGGCTAAATCTCGCGAAGTTTTGAACAGAACAATGTAATGCGAGTTAAGACTGATTTGTCGCATGCCATCTGCAAGGAATGATCCTAGTATTGTGGGCCAACTCAATTAACTCTCTTTCAAAGAAAGACGTAGGATTCTCTGCAGAAGATGAAGAAGGAATGATCCTAGAATTGTGGGCCAACTCAATTAACTCTCTTTCAACGGAAGACGTAGGATTCTCTACTCTAGGGTTCAAACAGATTTCGTGAAATACCCTGCGCTCAAGAGCCTGAAAAAAAGCACATTGATTTTAAGAAATAAAAGAAAACACTAAGTTTTACTTCTTGAAAGGATTCAAAAAATTGACTAACAGGAAAAACCAATGCAAGAGGAGCAGGGTTAGTGCGTCTTCGCACAGTAGGGTCACCTGCATCATCAGGAAGGGCAGCCTCTGGCACCACTACACCCCGCGCCAATTCCGCCAGCAGCTCCTCCTCCTCTTCTAAGGTTAAAATGGGTGAAATACCCCTTGGACCATACGGCACACTTGGCGCGCCGGGCCACGGGGTAGAAGTCTGAAATCAGTGAACCATAGAACAAATGAGAAAATAATGTGACGGGACCTGCGACAGCGTCGATACCCCGTGCGAGCAGCGTGGCCCTGCACTGGAAGGCCCAGCTCCCCCTCCCCTCCCTACAGTGGCGACGGCACAGTCGTTCACACGGTAAAAACTTTGTCGTGTTTTATAAGGGCCTCGTACCTTAGCTAAGGTTTTTCGTACGGAGTCCTTGGGGAGGTAAGACGTTGCCTCCGCCACCTAAGAGAGGACGGGCGGGAAAGCCTTAGGGAAGTACGGTGACGTCATTTCTACCTAAGACAGATCCTTAGGTATCAAGTGTCTCGTAAGGTTGTGCGATGAGGTTTGAACAGTAAGGGAGTATGGGGCGATTTGTAACAGGGGCGATTCGTAACACATGCGTTTATTAATTTAAGTGGAGGGAGCAGAGGAAAATCTGAGTATGGCCCCTCTTTCGCTTTAAGTACAGGGTCCTTCTACAATCAAAGCGGATGTGATCGGTGCTCAGGTATAGTTTTGGAGGGCGTCTGAAATTTAGGGTACACCGAAAACAGGTAAATCTTTTATTTTGAGTTCTAGGAAGTTTCTGTCTGAGGCTCCCCAGGTATGAATCACCATCGAAGTACCGTTGGGGCCTTGAAGCGTGACCCCTTTACAATGTAACCACGTGGCATAAGGTGCTTTTACTTTGTCCAGTGATAGTTAGGGACGTATTTCTTGCGTAGCCGGCAATTGGGGTGATTCGTAACAGACCCGTATAAAAACAAGAATTTAAGTAATTTTTGCAATTAAATGCTTGAATTATTTCTCGAATCATCTGCTGCCTAATTCCAATACATTTACACAGTTCAAAATGCATTTCAAAGCGAGTTATTCTATTATTTCCTCCAAAATTGAAAAAAGTGAGGTTAGGGTTGACATAGCCGGTCAGTTTATGCTGAGGCGGTCAAGGGCAGCTTCTAATGTAGATTTTAAGGCGTCTGTAGGACATCCGAAGAACAACTGCTGGAGGAGATAACATTCCCGACGATGTTTCATTTAATGTGAAGGCTGTTATGAGAAGCCCCATGGCTGTTACAAATCACCCCATGCTGGGGCGATTCGTAACAGCATGCAAGGGTTTGGAAAGCGTCTTAGATTTCAAAGATTACGGACTCCAGATTGATCCAACGGAGCTGCACAGTCTAGATGAAGGGCCAGACTGCTCAACTGGCACAAGTTTGACACCGATATGCAGAATGTTCTTAATTTTGTATAGAGAATTCCAAAATCTGTTACAAATCGCCCCATACTCCCTTAAAGGCCGACATTGTAGTTTCAGAAGAGCAGCGTGTAACATTTGCCGATACTTGTAAGTTGGAACATCGTAAGTCCCCAAAGTCACAATTGGTCACAATATCTCGAACCTTTTTCGATTTCTTATAATCAAGTAGGCGGTGGAAAGTGGAAGGCCCAAACCGCGAACCGCAACAACCGCAGTTTTTGCCGCGACGGACGAACTATACGGCGCACGAAATGGATCTCATGAATGCCATCATGACAATTGGCACGGTTTACTTTCTGTTCTTGTCTTCTTCAGCTCTTCTCTAATCTCTACAACTGTTTATGTTTAACGTCGCGTGAACTTTTGACTCCGTAGTCCAAGCGTTACTTTGTTTCCATGAACCTAACCTGTACAGGTTATGTATGTTATGCCTAAAATGTGTTTTCTGTTTAGACCGAGATACTTCAGCTGCATATCTCATTGAATTTCTGAAATCTACGGGGAAATTTACTGATAACACCATCGCAATTCTAGAAAGTGAGTACTCATAATAAGATTTTTACAGTTTCTCTGCCTGTTTGCACTTGTTGCCTTTGTTTACCTTGAGTCCTATGTAAGATTTTATGAAGTTTGAAGTGTAGATGTGATCCTGTGCTCTTGTCTCTAAACTTTTTCTAGTCTGGTTTTCGTTTGTGTATTATGCCTGCTTCCAACTTTGAGTGTCTTTTGTAATCTTACGCTGTTTCCATGCTGTTTCATTGTAAACTATCTAATTTCTTTTTTGTAAATCTTTTCACTTGTTTTGTTTTTTTGAGGTCTTCATGGATAGTGAATCTTCAAGCAGTGATGAAGAGATTGTTGACAATGCATTACGTGATCTAGAAACTCTACCTACTGGGAAGAAAAATTTGAAACACGCAGCAGCCAAAATGATTGTGGATATGAGATGTGTGAGTGCTATGACAAGAGTTGGCGTTAGAAGAGCCATGTCTGGAGCTTCATTACTTCTGCGCGCCAATAATTTTAATCTCAGGACTGATGTGACAAGGTTTTTGGAGCGAGCCAACCTTCAAAATCGTCAGGCAAATCCATTTCAAGGGATGACTTCTAATGCCGGTCAGATTTCTGGTATTTCCAAGTTTTATACCTTTCTTGCTCCTGAAACAGTTATGGTGGAGCCTCGTATGGATGTCAGGAACAGGAATCGTGTAGATGTTCAGCTGCAAGTTCCATCTTCTTACCAGTACGTTTCCATAACTGAAGTCTTAAAGCTTGTGTATTCAAAGCAGAACATCATGATTTATGTCAGGTCTCGAGTCCCGGATAATGACATGTTGAGTTCTTTTACTGATATTGATCAATTTCGAAGAAGCCCATTTTTTCAGGAGCACCCCTCTGCTTTTCAAATAGGACTTTACATTGATGATGTAGATCCAGCCCGTCGTGGCCCCAAAGAGGGTCTCCACACACTTTCTAATATTGTTGTTAAAATTCTCAACATGCCTCCTTGGCTGAACTCCATGCTTGCTGCCTATCATCCCATTGTTTTAGCCTACGCTAATGACTGCAAAGAAACATATGATGACGTGTTGGGTAGATTTGTTGCTGAAATGCAAAGACTGGAAACAGGAGTTCGGGTGTTTGTTAACGGACAGTTTGAGACAATTTATGTTGCTCTTGTGGCTGTGTTTGCTGATACTAAGGCAGCCCATGAAATACTGGGTCTTCTTGCTGCAGGTGCTAGGCACTTTTGTTGGCTGAGCGATAGCGAAGCCTGTTACTCCAGTGGGGTTGAAAAGTTTTGTCTGTCTGTCTGTCTGTGTGTCTGTGTGTCCGCACTACTCCTCCTGAACGGCTCGGCCGATCTCGGTGAGATTTTGCACACTTCTTGGGTATGTCCTTGGCTCGGCACACGCGAAATTTCACCATCCTAGCTCAACTGGTTCAGTTTTTATAGGCAAAAAACACCTAAAAAACGGCGAAAAATAGAGATTTCTGCGGATAGACCACTTCTGTCTTGGAGAAAGGGGGGTCTGGGGGGCGGAGTCCCCCAGCCTCGACAAGTTAGAAAGTGACAAGGGTCAAGATCGTGTTATCTGTAGATAAAACGACTCTATTTAGAATGTAGGGGGGTCTGGGGGGCGGAGCCCCCCAGCATTCAACAAGCTAAAAAATAACCGACAACGGACAAGCCATTGCCTGCCGTAGGCAGGCTAGCGCCGCAGGCCAAGGTAGGTACGCCAGGCGTGGATTGGAGGAACGGGCAGCGAGACAACCCGAAGCCTGTTACGACAAGACGCGGTCTGGCGTAAACCTACCTTGTTATTGTGGTTTGAAATTTCTCTCAGCAGGAAAATCCACCAGAAGTTTTTAGTTACATTTTATGTGATGGAAACAGTGGTACAGAAAATGCTGTGTTTTTAAGTCCATCAGTATTGAAGCCAGCATCGTCACAATCTTCAAATGTTTTACACAATAAAACCGTTTCTCATGTAAGAACCAAGCACTTGGATGTGGATTCAGTGGTATGTATACAAATCAATTATCATCGGAGTCCTGGAATGAAAAGTACTTGATACCCTTGTTCAAAAGATTTGTTGGTTTTTAATTTTTATATTTATTTTTAGGAGCCTCTTGATGTTCTAAATATTTTACAAGATAGTGAAAGTGGGAGGCAAGTCATAGCTTTTGTGAATGAAAAGGGGTGCCTTGAATTCAAGCACCAAGTGACTATGATGAGGCTCATTGTGGAGTATGTAACCAAGGATTTAGAAGATGATCCTCTCAGATAGTGAGTTATTCTATTAATTTGCATGTGATTGAGAATCTGTGCTCACTACTTGACTACATAAATCTTCTTTCAGTTATCCTACAACTGCAACCAAAGTCTCCATAGCCAAAGGCATTGTGGCTGCATTTCCTGCTCTGGCCGATGATGGAAAATCCTGTTTTGTAAGTCGCAATTTTTTTTTTAACATGTTTGGGATTTCCATTATTTCTGTTCTAATTCTGTTCTAATATTTTTTTTTAGAACTCTTGGTACAATATTGATACTGGTTATGGCATTGTACAAACAAAATTTAACACAATGCGAGGATCTGCATTATCAGCTGAGGAGAAAAAGAATAAACCGAAGACTGGGCCCTCACCGAGCAAGAAACCCAGGAAAGGATAGGAGGGGACATCAGCTTCTTCAACTTCAGCTCAACAGGAGTCTCTCACAGATCTTATGGAACAGGTTAGTAATTCTAACTTTTTCTTTCTTAAGGCTGTAAAATATTATTGCTGGACAGTATAATGTACCTATTCTTCTGCAGAGGATCACTCTGAATGGCTTGATGGAGAATGCAAAAAATAAAAGTAATATTATATCTGGGTTGAAGCTTACCCACAAACTGCGAAGAAAGTGGATCCAAGATCAGAAACCATCTTTTACTGAAATATGCAGAGATTACAGACATCTCTTAAGCTTTGCTGGTGAAATGGTAAATATAACATATTTGTCAAAACTTAGGTCATTTTGGGCATGTCAATCTTGTTCTTAGCTTTATATTTTGTTTCAGACATCCTTAGAATTTGAATTAATGGAGCCTTTACATGAACAGTTTGTTCCTAAATTTGTTAAGTTGGTTCCAGTCATATTAAAATATGCAGAAGAAATGAAGAAGGATATCTTCACTGAGGCCACATCTATATTCTTTGACAGTAAGTTCATTGTTTACTCAAATTACTTTCTGCTAAATTTGAAAAAAAAAAATTTCTTGCATCGAATTTATATTTTTACAGAGAATGTTCAAGCCATAAGTATTCTTCACAAAGTCCTCCCATCGTCACTGGGTAAAAATTCAGCCTCAGCAGAGCAGCTAGCCAACATCAAGCACAACAAAAAGTTGCTTGATGCAATCCCTAGCCCTGCTCTGATTCAAGTCGCCCCTGTGAGTGATATTAGGGGCTTTCCTTATTTTATGTTTGTTGACCCTGTCAATTTCCTTATCATAGTCTTCTTTTTCAGGTTCGAACACATGCTAAGGCATATGAAAGCATTGAGAAGCCAGCCAAACCCGAACAGTTTTGTCCGATCAGTCCATACATATTGTGGCTCACTAGCGATTACAAAAGTGGTGATTTATTTATCAAAATAGACAGTGTTGCCATTTACATTGGGTCACATACTGAAGATGAAGACTGCACGATTGTTATTAAAGCTCTTGCTTTTATTATTCAGTGCCACTATGTTTTCAATTTAGAATACCACCCTTTCATGAAACAGGTCTACCAGTTTCTTGAAACGGTTTATTCAATCAATAATTCACCGCCTACTAGTGTCAGAACATTTTTGTCATCTCTTAGAGAAATTTCTAAAAGAATCTAATTCTTTGTAGAGTTTTATATTTTGTTAATGTTGTATCAACATGCTGTTCTTTTAGCTTTTTTAGGCGGATAAAGAACTTTTTGTAATGAAATGTTTGTAGCTTTGTTTTAAGTTACCAGTGTGTTTTTTTGTTTAGTTTTGTTAAAACTTGTGTGATTTTTTTCAAGTCTAGTCCCTATGATACTTAAAGTTAGTGGCTTTGTTGCTGCTGGTTTACTTGCTGACTGAGTTAATTTTCTTTTTTATTATGTTGAGAGGTGTTTTCTAATTATACACTTCAAGTACAGTGATGTATTATATATTTAGTACCAATACAATATTTGAACTGCAGTCACATGTATTCTCTTCGCAGTTTTTTTTTAACCCGCCTTTCTATAAACAAATTTTAAGTGCAGATACTAGCATGATGGTGTTAATCTTAAACTTGGCCGTAAAGATACAGACATAAACAGTGACAGTCCCTAAACTTATTTAATAACAAACATAACATAGGATCAACTCATATTGTGTAGAGATTTGACGGTTTTAAAAGGAGTTAAACAAGTGTCAGTCAGTATTTTTATTTCTTGTCTTCTTCCCCTCTCTGGCTTGCTTCCCTCACTCTTGGCCAAGGCCCTACAATACTCCTCTTTCTGAATTCACCCACCAAGCAAGGTGTCACTGTTGCCCAGACTATAAATTGGATCGCGCCTCAGCGCCGGTCAACAGTCTGTAGCCTGGTCTCGGTCTGTGCGCACCTCCCTAATAAACCAGTGAATCCCTACTCTCTCTCGTCACTTATCCGTTCCTCATCACTATTAGTGCCCTACACTACAAGTGGTGACAGCGGTTAAACTGGCGATGTTGCGTGGGTTTTCCCTACGTTTTTGGAGGAGGACGAGAGTGTGACGAGCGATTTGTGTGATTGAGTAGTCTATAGGAGGTGTAAGGAGGTATTGCCTGGCTGGATAGTCGTGCTGCTTCCTTGAGGAGCGTAAGCCACTACCAGTCTGTGCAGTCCTACACTTCTCTGAGCAATTGGGTTGACTGATCGTAAGCCTAGTATTTGTGCTGATCAGTTGACAGTTTGAGAGGGTTAGACGAACGTAAGCCTGGAGCTGTTTGAAACGTAACCACTCAGGAGTGCGCTGTTTCAGACGTAAGCACAAGAGCTGTTCAGATAACTTGAAAGAGGTGGATTAACGAAAGCAGTTTGTAAAAACGTGCTGTTAAGACACGGAGTGAGTGGACGGAACTGAAAGCAGAGCTTGCTCGCGCTAGTTACCGTCGTTAGGACAAAGGAATTTCAGGGAAGTACACGAGAAAGAAAACACAAGTTCTCAAGACATCGCTGTATTATGCAGCCTTTCAGACAACCAGCACGTGATTTCTTCGATCCACACGTGGGACCTTTGCCGCATCCGATGGACGAAGATCAACCAGGCCCTGCTGGTCCTGCTCAAAACGAGCCGCCGCAGCAACCCGACGCGGTAGTTCGAATAGTCCCGCCTCGCGCAGGCCGACCCGGATTGCCCGGATTTGAAGGGTTTGATGTTCAAGAGGTACAGCCTGCAGGAGAACCCGAAGCACCAGAAGCCGGCCGAGGGCGTGGCCGAGGAAGGGGACGTGGCAGAGGCAGAGGCCGCGGTAGAGGCAGAGGCAGAGGTCGCGGAGCTGCTCAAGGACAAGCAAGAGAGTTGCGCCAACGTCACGTCGAGGAAGCAGACGACGAAGACGATGAAGACGAGGAAGCAAGCGAGCACGGCGACGACTTGGGTCATGGATTCCAACAAGGACTACAAGCAATGCAGCCTCTCTTTAATGTCCTAACTCAGATATTGAACACGCAGCAGCAGCAGATACAACAACATCAACAACAGCAACAACAAAATCAGGGTGTACAACAACAGCGCCCAGCACCCACTTCAGAGAGTACTAGAATCCCAGAATATGATGGAGAACATTGCTATACGCTGTGGAGGTCACAGTTCAACAAGATTACAAAGAACATGACAGAAGAAGAGAAGAGTCAGAAGCTCGTGACAGCTCTACGAGGAAAGGCTTTGATGGTCTTGCCAATGCTAGACCAGCAAGGAAAAGAAGCAACGTTTCAAGAACTGGATGCTCTTTTGACAAAAACATTCAGTGCTGTAACGTCACTTTGGCAGAGAAAGCGAGATTTTGAAACGTTGAAGCAAGGGCCAGATCAGAAGCTAGAAGATTTCGCTCTACAAGTCGAGCATGTGGGAAGAAAATACATGGTCACACACAATGAAGAAGACCTACAAGAAGCATTAGTGACAGCTTTCGTCAAAGGCTTAGCAGATAGCCACATGGCGGAAAGACTGGCATTTGCACAGAGCGACACGTTGGCAGATGCTGTAAAGAACCTAAATAGAGGGTTACTGCTGTATGGAGAGCGACCAGCCAAAAAGGTCCGTTTGGCTGAGGTCGAGTCCACATCAAAGGATACAAGTGAAGTTGAAGTAAACCAAGCTGAGGGTGAACAGAGTACTTCTGGTACTGGAACTCAGACGGTTCAACGAGGACGAGGCCGTGGACGTCCTAGAGGGTCTGGAAGAGGCCGTGGACGAGGCGGTCGAGGATATGCTGGAAATGTACAAAATGGCACATGTCACAATTGCAAGCAACCAGGACATTTCGCAGCAAACTGCCCGAATGGCTCAAGTAACCGAGGCAGAGGACACTTCAATAATGGCAATAATGGAGGAGCACGTACCTGTAGCTACTGCCACATGCCAAATCATGTCTACAGAGACTGCAGAAATCGCCTTCGAGATGAGGCCATGTCACGAGGCCGAGGGCGTGGAAGAGGATACTTCACCTCCGTGAAGGTGGCCTGACCCAACAAACCCGCCCAAGTCCGACCGTATGTTTTTGATTGTTTTCGTTTGTTTAGGTTTGTTTAGCGTTTGTTTTGCTTCTGGATTGTATCCCGACCCGGATTTCAAGGACCCCCAAATCGCCGAAGAAGTTGGCCCGACCCACTTTAACCGTGAGTCCTAACTTAACGCCGGTTTGTTATTTCGACTCGAAATCGTTAGTTTACGTTTGTTTTGCCAAAAGTTTAGCTCTCGGAAGAGCCAGTTTGGTCATAGAAGCACGGTTCCTATACGTAAAAACAGTGGGTCGGGCCAGATACCCAACGTGTGGTTATAATCAGATGCGAAGTACCAAAACTTGAATTCAGGTTAAGAGCGATCTGTTTCGTTTAGTTTTGCCCTAAAATGTACAACTTTTACGTTGAAAGTGCATTTCTCCATTATTTAGAATTCGTGGTTCGGGCCACGTTACCCAATTAAAGTTACAATCAAGCGCGGAGTGCCAAACCTTAATCTTAGGTTCAAGACGGTGAGTTTCCAAAAGTTTTGCCCTAAAATGAACTAATTTTACGTCCACAGTGATTTCGTTTTCAATTTCAAAATCGTGGGTTGGGCCAGGTTATCAACGGGTAGTTTTAATCAAACGCGAAGTACCAAACATTGCATCGAGGCTAAGAACGATAAGTTTCGATAAGTTTTCCCCTCAGATGAAAAAAATTTACGTCTACGGTGATTCTTTTTTTTATTTCAAGGTCGTGGGTTGGGCCAGGTTACTAACTTGTAGTTATAATCACACGTTATGTACCAATCATGTAATTTCGGTTAATAACGATCTGTTTCTTTAAGTTTTGCCCAAATATGAACAGCCTCTACGTTGAAAGTGCATTTGTCCTTTATTTAGAATTCGTGGTTCGGGCCACGTTACCCAATTGAAGTTACAATAAAGCGCGGAGTGCCAAACCTAACATTGAGGCTAAGGACGATAAGTCTCGTTAAGTTTTCCCCTAAGATGCACAACTTTTACGACTACGGTGGTTATTTTTTAAATTTCAAGGTCGTGGGTTAGGCCAGGTTACCAACTTGCAGTTGTTATCACACGCGAAGTACCAAACCTTTAAGTTTTGTTAAGAGCGATAAGTTTCGATAGGTTTTGCCTTAAAATGAACTACTTTTACGTCCACAGTGAAATTTGTGAATTTTCGAAATCGTGGGTTGGGCCAGGTTACCAACTTGTTGTTATAATCACACGCAAAGTACCAAACCTGTTATTTAGGTTAAGAACGATCAGTTTCGATAAGTTTTGCCCTCAAATGCACAACTTAAACGTATACAGTGTCTTTTTTCTTTATGTCAAAATCGTGGGTGGGGCCAGGTTACCAACTTGTAGTTATAATCACACGCGAAGTACCAAACCCGTAATTTAGGTTAAGAACGATGAGTTTCGATAAGTTTGGCCCTAAAATGCTTAACTTTTTCCTCCACAGCGAGTTTGTTCTGTATTTCAAAATCGTGGGTGGGGCCAGGTTACCAACCTGTACTTTCAATCAATCGCGAAGTACCAAACCGTAAATTTAACATAAGAACGGTAAGTTTTGATAAGTTTTGCCCTGCGATGCACAACTTCTACGTCCACGGTGACTTCTTTTTAAATTTCAAGGTCGTGGGTTAGGCCAGGTTACCAACTTGCAGTTGTTATCACACGCGAAGTACCAAACCTTTAAGTTTTGTTAAGAGCGATACGTTTCGATAGGTTTTGCCTAAAAATGAACTACTTTTACGTCCACAGTGATTTCTTTTTCAATTTCAAAATCGTGGGTTGGGCCAGGTTACCAACTTGTTGTTATAATCACACGCAAAGTACCAAACCTGTTATTTAGGTTAAGAACGATCAGTTTCGATAAGTTTTGCCCTCAAATGCGCAACTTAAACGTATACAGTGTATTTTTTGGCCCGTCCCGTCAAGAACCTATATAGCCCCAATCCGACTGACTCACTCACTCACTCACTCACTCACTCACTCATAGAAATGTTTGGGGTCAAGGAGTGGTCGTAGAGACATGCGGTTTTTTCCATTCGATTCCAAATTTTATAGGAAAATTGGGAAAAATCCCAAAAGTTGAAAATTCCTAACCGTTTCCGAGCAAACTTACTTAATCTTCAAAAAAGCGGACCAAATTCCTCACAGTTTCCGAGCAAACCCACTCAATCATCGAAAAAGGGGACCGACCGACTAAAAATTTTTATTCGCCCCATCGGTAGGTCTGGTCGAGACATTTCCGAAACTGTGCCGCAATCGGGTCCCCGTCACCGGCAACATCCTCAAAACGATTAATTAGGCCTAAATTTCAACAAAACCCACTCAATCTTCAAAAAAGGGGACCGACCGACTAAAAATTTTTATTCGCCCTGTCGGTAGGTCTGGTCGAGACATTTCCGAAACTGTGCCGCAATCGGGTCCCCGTCACCGGCAACATCCTCAAAAACGATTAAATAGGCCTAAATTCAACAAAATCCACTCAATCTTCAAAAATGGGGACCGACCGACTAAAAATTTTTATTCGCCCCATCGGTAGGTCTGGTCGAGACATTTCCGAAACTGTGCCGCAATCGGGTCTCCGTCACCGGCAACATCCTCAAAAACGATTAAATAGGCCTAAATTCAACAAAATCCACTCAATCTTCAAAAAAGGGGACCGACCGACTAAAAATTTTTATTCGCCCCATCGGTAGGTCTGGTCGAGACATTTCCGAAACTGTGCCGCAATCGGGTCTCCGTCACTGGCAACATCCTCAAAAAACAATTACATAGGCCTCAATTCAACAAAATCCACTCAATCTTTCAAAAAGGGGACCGACCGACTAAAAGTTTTTATTCGCCCCATCGGTAGGTCTGGTCGAGACATTTCCGAAACTGTGCCGCAATCGGGTCCCCGTCACCGGCAACATCCTCAAAATCAATCAATCATTAATTGTCATCAAGAACCTATATAGCCCCAATCCGACTGACTCACTCACTCACTCACTCACTCATAGAAATCTTTGGGGTCAAGGAGTGGTCCTAGAGACATGCGGTTTTTTCCATTCGATTCCAAATTTTATGGGAAAATTGGGAAAAATCCTAAACGTTGAAAATTCCTAACCGTTTCCGAGCAAACTTACTTAATCTTCAAAAAAGCGGACCAAATTCCTCACAGTTTCCGAGCAAACCCACTCAATCATCGAAAAAGGGGACCGACCGACTAAAAATTTATATTCGCCCCATCGGTAGGTCTGGTCGAGACATTTCCGAAACTGTGCCGCAATCGGGTCCCCGTCACCGGCAACATCCTCAAAACGATTAATTAGGCCTTAATTTCAACAAAACCCACTCAATCTTCAAAAAAGGGGACCGACCGACTAAAAATTTTTATTCGCCCTATCGGGAGGTCTGGTCGAGACATTTCCGAAACTGTGCCGCAATCGGGTCCCCGTCACCGGCAACATCCTCAAAAACGATTAAATAGGCCTAAATTCAACAAAATCCACTCAATCTTCAACAAGCTAGGGCCCGCCCTTCCGTCGAACCGAGTTGCCAGCTCCGCTTCGCTGCGCCGGCAACTCGGTTCGACAGGGGGCCGGCCCAGCTTGGCCTGCCGGCGGCCTTTTCTCGGGCCTTCGGCCCTCGCATCAGACCCAACTTGGCCAGTCGAAGGCCCGGGCCTTCGGCCCGCTCGCATCACACACACCGTGAGCGGGTAAAGCACAGTTATCGATGTACCATCGTGACTTAGGCCCGCCCTTCTATTCACAATATGCAATAGTCCTTACACTTTTTACTCCAACTGTCCTTAGAATATGCCCATTACATTTGTCTCTTCGCCCTCATTCCGAAAATACCCATATTTGCCATGCTACTGCAACTCCTTGCAATAGAGGCACAGCAGGAGCGCAAAACGAGTCCGTCGCACTTTTCCCCATAACTCATGAAGCCGGGCTCCTGGACCCCCCTTCCGACCCCTCGTTGAAGAGGTCTTGCCAAGACCTATCCAAAACTTAAGTAAAAATTTTCAGTCGGTCGACCCCCTTTTTTCAAGATCCTGATGTGACTAATAGACGAAGTCGGGCTCCTGGACCCCCTTTCCGACCCCTCGTTGAAAAGGTCTTGCTGAGACCAATCGAAATCTGCAATAATTTTTTTTAGTCGGTCGACCCCCTTTTTTGAAGATCCTGATCTGGCCAACTCGTAAAAGCGGCCGATGGGGTCGGGACCAGGTCCATTCATCTTGTCTCGTCGCCCCGATTCCAAAAATACCCCTATGTGCCCTGCTAGCACCAATAATGGCGGAAATCCCCCTCCCGCTCACGTAAACCATGATGCACCTGCAGCAGCCCTTGTGCGACCCGGACGGGATTTGCACCACCGGATTATTTGTTTTCCGACCCCTCGTTGAAGAGGTCTTGCCAAGACCTATCCAAAACTTAAGTAAAAATTTTCAGTCGGTCGACCCCCTTTTTTCAAGATCCTGATGTGACTAATAGACGAAGTCGGGCTCCTGGACCCCCTTTCCGACCCCTCGTTGAAAAGGTCTTGCTGAGACCAATCGAAATCTGCAATAATTTTTTTTAGTCGGTCGACCCCCTTTTTTGAAGATCCTGATCTGGCCAACTCGTAAAAGCGGCCGATGGGGTCGGGACCAGGTCCATTCATCTTGTCTCGTCGCCCCGATTCCAAAAATACCCCTATGTGCCCTGCTAGCACCAATAATGGCGGAAATCCCCCTCCCGCTCACGTAAACCATGATGCACCTGCAGCAGCCCTTGTGCGACCCGGACGGGATTTGCACCACCGGATTATTTGTTTGGACGGTACTCCTGAAGTACCCTCCAAATCTGGTTACTCTAGCTCAACTCCTTCCTTGACGCCAACAACAACAACAACAACTACAACAACAACAACAACACACAGACACAAAGGCAAATGCATAGGCCCTCCCCCTATTTTTTGAATAGAAGGGCGGGCCAAAAATGGGGACCGACCGACTAAAAATTTTTATTCGCCCCATCGGTAGGTCTGGTCGAGACATTCCGAAACTGTGCCGCAATCGGGTCTCCGTCACTGGCAATATCCTCAAAAAACAATTACATAGGCCTCAATTCAACAAAATCCACTCAATCTTTCAAAAAGGGGACCGACCGACTAAAAGTTTTTATTCGCCCCATCGGTAGGTCTGGTCAAGACATTTCCGAAACTGTGCCGCAATCGGGTCCCCGTCACCGGCAACATCCTCAAAATCAATCAATCATTAATTGTCATCAAGAACATATAAAGCCCCAAAATCCGACTGACTGACTCCCTCACTCATCAATCAAGAACCTATATAGCCCCAATCCGACTGACTGACTCACTCACTCACTCACTCACTCACTCATAGACATGTTTGGGGTCAAGGAGTGGTCGTAGAGACCTGCGGGTTTTTTCATTCGATTCCAAATTTAATGGATTATTTGAGAAACATCTCAAAAGTTGAAAATTTCTCACCGTTTCCGAGCAAACCTACTCAATCTTCTAAAAAGGGGACCGAATGACTAAAAATTTTTATTCGCCCCATCGGTAGGTCTGGTCGAGAATTTCCGAAACTGTGCCGTAATCGGGACCCCGCCACCGGCATTTGGGTAAATCATCATCATCAAGAATCTATATAGCCCCAATCCGACTGACTGACTGACTGCGACTCACTCACTGACTCACTCAAAGAAATGTTTGGGGTCAAGGAGTGGTCGTAGAGACATAAGGTTTTTTTCGTTTAACCTCTATCCTTGTCAAAGCAGTCTTCAATATTTTCCGGACCTTGTACGCACCCATTGACTGCCAAAGTAGCCAATGCAATACAAGCTTTGTATTTGGGCAGTAAAAGTAGCCTTATTATATGGTCAAAAGCGGTTAAATAGAGCTTTCAAAGAAGCAGGACATTTACTTCCTTAGAAAATTTGCCTTTGGTCACCACGGACTTACTAAATACTCCGGCACGCGCTCCACACATGCGGGGGTCTGGGGGCGGAGCCCCCAGCGAGCAGCGCGAGTTACCAACTATGGACGTAAAAGTTGTTCATTTTTAGGCAAAACCTATCGTAAGTTATCGCTCTTGATCAAACTTAAAGGTTTGGTACTTCGCGTGTGATAAAAACTGCAAGTTGGTAACCTGGCCTAACCCACGACATTGAAATTTTAAAAGAAGTCACCGTGGACGTAGAAGTTGTGCATCGCAGGGCAAAACTTATCGAAACTTATGGAGCTTAACCTCAATGTAAGGTTTACGAATTCGCGCTTGATTATAACAACAAGTTGGTAACCTGGCCCAACCCACGATTTCGAAAATTCACAAATTTCACTGTGGACGTAAAAGTACACTGGCCGTCAAAATTTAAGCCCCACTTTTTCCTTTGCTTATAACTCTTGCTAGAACTGAGCTAGAAACTTGAAATTTTGGGGAGAGGTGGGCCAAAGTGTTGCGTAAACGTCCCCAAAGTTTCAACAACGAAACCCACCCCTTTGCGTCTTATTCCACCCCTCCCGTAAAACAGTGTCAAATTTTGACACTTTTGTAAGGTTCAAAATGGCCTTCCCGTTGTTACAGAGGGTTCAAACTTGGTGAGTCGACTCATTTTGACGTCCTCTTTCGATTGAGACCAGAGCCACCCCTGTACGACGCGCCGTTCCTGAGCCAGAAAAAAACCACCCCCTGTAAGGGATGATTCTTTAGGACCTTTTCCAGGTGGTCAGCGTGGTAGCGGGAGGTCCCCCGGACACGACAAAAGTGTTTCCGTGTCCGTGGCACTCTCCAGGGGGTGACCAGCCCCTAACGACTGACACCCCAAATCTTGTTTTTTCCCTAAAACCACCAAAAATGTCAAAAACTGGGCCCAAAAGCAAGAAACACGATTGATTTTAACCGCCTGAATCGATTCCAGACGAAAAAACTGCACATCGTTGCTAAACAACGTTTTGGCAGGGGGTGGAAACCACCTAGGCCCCTCACCCCTTTTGAAGGGGATGGGGGGCCGCCGGCGGGACCCCGTGTTCACGGCACGATGGAGGGGTCCCTCCAGGAGCTCCACACCAAATTTGAAGTGATTCGGTCCATTCGTTCCCGTCCGGGGCCCAAAAGACGTTAAATCGTGTCACTTTCAACCCCTAAGTTTGCACCCCTGATTCTCCGTAACCAGGAGGGGCACAACTTCCGCTCAGGTGCGCCGAGGAGCGCACGACCTTCCTTGACAAGGGTGCAAACGCCGCAACCCCTGCGACCAACGAGTCAGCCGCCAGAGCGCTCAGAAAATGAGTCGAGTCCGCGACGTGTCCGCGACGCTGCGCGACAGAACGGCGTAACCCAAAGAGAAACGGCTCGGAAATTGCCGACAGAGCAACAGAAACACCGGCAGGGCCGTCGACGGCACTCAGTGATAACCACAGAAACGACAACAATGAAAATTGGACACTTTCCGTTCAAGAGAGCCGAGTGGCTGCCTTCCGCCCAGGCGGAGCGGCGGCCGCTCTCGGACTGGACGCTGAGTGTGACTCATTTTCTGAGCGCTCTGGCGGCTGACTCGTTGGTCGCAGGGGTTGCGGCGTTTGCACCCTTGTCAAGGAAGGTCGTGCGCTCCTCGGCGCACCTGAGCGGAAGTTGTGCCCCTCCTGGTTACGGAGAATCAGGGGTGCAAACTTAGGGGTTGAAAGTGACACGATTTAACGTCTTTTGGGCCCCGGACGGGAACGAATGGACCGAATCACTTCAAATTTGGTGTGGAGCTCCTGGAGGGACCCCTCCATCGTGCCGTGAACACGGGGTCCCGCCGGCGGCCCCCCATCCCCTTCAAAAGGGGTGAGGGGCGTAAGTGGTTTCCACCCCCTGCCAAAACGTTGTTTAGCAACGATGTGCAGTTTTTTCGTCTGGAATCGATTCAGGCGGTTAAAATCAATCGTGTTTCTTGCTTTTGGGCCCAGTTTTTGACATTTTTGGTGGTTTTAGGGAAAAAACAAGATTTGGGGTGTCAGTCGTTAGGGGCTGGTCACCCCCTGGAGAGTGCCACGGACACGGAAACACTTTTGTCGTGTCCGGGGGACCTCCCGCTACCACGCTGACCACCTGGAAAAGGTCCTAAAGAATCATCCCTTACAGGGGGTGGTTTTTTTTCTGGCTCAGGAACGGCGCGTCGTACAGGGGTGGCTCTGGTCTCAATCGAAAGAGGACGTCAAAATGAGTCGACTCACCAAGTTTGAACCCTCTGTAACAACGGGAAGGCCATTTTGAACCTTACAAAAGTGTCAAAATTTGACACTGTTTTACGGGAGGGGTGGAATAAGACGCAAAGGGGTGGGTTTCGTTGTTGAAACTTTGGGGACGTTTACGCAACACTTTGGCCCACCTCTCCTCAAAATTTCAAGTTTCTAGCTCAGTTCTAGCAAGAGTTATAAGCAAAGGAAAAAGTGGGGCTTAAATTTTTGACGGCCAGTGTAGTGCATTTTTAGGCAAAACCTATCAAAACTTATCGCTCTTAACCAAACTCAAAGGTTTGGTACTTCGCGATTGATTGAAAGTACAGGTTGGTAACCTGGCCCCACCCACGATTTTGAAATAAAAAACAAACTCGCTGTGGAGGTAAAAGTTAAGCATTTTAGGGCCAAACTTATCGAAACTCATCGTTCTTAACCTAAATTACGGGTTTGGTACTTCACGTGTGATTATAACTACAAGTTGGTAACCTGGCCCCACCCACGATTTTGACCCGTGTAAAAACGAATTGTTCCGAAATCCTGCCGCCAGCCGTCCGAAAGAGCCCCCGCCACCTCGGGCTGTCCCCAGAAGCGTCCGAATGCCCTCGGACGATTCCGTGGTTAGCCCGCGAAGTGGCCGCTGTTCGGACGGGCTAGACCGATATGTGTCCGGGACTCGCTGGAAAGTCCGGGTCGGCCCGCCGGGAGTCCGGGGCAGCGGACTTACCCGGAATACGTCCGAGGAAAGTCTCCCCTCTGGACTGTTTTCGGAACTCTGTACCGTTTCCCCCTCGCTTTGGGACTTAGACAAATATTCCTCTAGCGGAGCTACAGTTGAGGTATGTCCAAGTGATTCCGCAATGTTCAATCTCAAACATTCGCCTTTCGTAAGGAAATTTAGAATAAAAAAATTATAGGAAATACAGCAATTTTTTGTCGTTACTGAGTAGGGTGGGTCGAAAATCCCAGAATTAAGCAGCGTATGGTTTTGTTTGCAGTTGACCATATTAGAAAAGAGATCCCACAATGCTGGGGTCTGGTGACGTCACCTTCCATCTCTTTGGAGGCTCCAAACTTGGGTCTAATAGTGAAAAATGGCACTTTTGGCCCTACAGGGACCAAACCAGGCATCGCCCAGGATGCGGCTATCTCGCGATGGGTGCGGAATATGTTCCTTTATATTCCTGCAAAGTCAGGGCGATGTGGCTCAACATCTTGGTTAAGCCCGGGCACTTGTTTTAACGCTAAAACAAAGTTGCAAAACACTAAAAATTGGACTTAAGGGTCTATTGTTTGCTCAAAGGTCCCATATACTTATATAAATGGAAAGGGCTCAAAAAATGCAATTTTTTGGTATAAATAGCTTTGTAATGAGACGAAAATTGTTGCCAGGGCGAAGCTTTACACATTTCAGCCAAAGCTCAAAAACACTAAAAAGTGATCTTTAGGAGAATATGTATTGCCTGTGAATCCAATATGACCATACAGTTCGAAAGATCTAAAAAAATGCAAAATTTTGGTATATTAAGTTTTGTGATTGGACAAAAACTTGATTTGTTGTTAATTATAGAAGAAAGTGTAAACGTTCGTCGGGCCATCTCTTGCCTAACAAGGGCTTTGCTTCGCTTTGCTAATGAATTATATTGCAACAATTCGAGTTTTGGTCCAAACACAAAACTTTATATACCAAAATTTTGCATTTTTTTAGATCTTTCGGACTGTATGATCATATTGGATTCACAGGCAATACATATTCTCTTAAAGATCACTTTTAAGTGTTTTTGAGCTTATGCTGAAATGTGTAAAGTTTCGCCCTGCACTCTAAAAAATAATATAGGATTTTGTAACGATCTTGATACAAAATTCTGTAACACGTCAGTCGGATACAAAAATTTGTATCCTTGATCCTAAATTCTGTATCACGTCAAGAATGTTACGAATTTACGAATCAGTGCTTCAAAATTCTAAAACTGATACAAAATTCTGTACTTTTCGTTTCAATATTCACAATCAGTTATATAGTTCCACGTAAAAATGCGATCTTTATGCAAATAACTGTAACTGATACAGAAAACCGTAACATATCGTTACAAGTTTACATATCGTCTGATGCAAAAGTTAATAACGCAAATTTAAAGTCAAATTACGAGCTTAATTTTAACATCACAGTTGATCGGGCGAAAAGTCCTAACGTGGGGCATGGTACTTTAGAAGCTTCGGGCAGGAACTCTGACTGCCGCGCCGCAGGGCTCGTTTCCCACCACTACCTGGGCATGCAGCGTGCCCGCTCGGTGTCATCGACAGTCTGAGGCGTACCTCCCCATACGGCGCTGTGGCGCAAGCGGTAGCATGCCGAGCTGGCAATCCGGGGGACCGGGGTTCGGTTCCGGAGAACGCAGTTCGGTTTCTCCGGGTGTTCGGGAGTACAGGAACGACGGAGCGAATGTGTAGGAATGAACAATCGTTGAGGTGCAAATTTTGTTTATAAAACGACAAATTTTTCTGATTTTTGCATTGCAGAATTCTGTAACCGGGAAACAGTTTACCGTAACGCGTGATACAAAATTTTGTATCAGTGCTGATACAAAATTCTGTAACATTTGTAGTGGAAATTACTGCGTAACCATGTTACAGAATTTTGTATTGAAATTTTTTTGAGTGTGGCAACAATTTTCGTCTCATTACAAAGTTATATATACCAAAAAATTGCATTTTTTGAGCCCTTTCCATTTATATAAGTATATGGGACCTTTGAGCAAACAATAGACCCTTAAGTCCAATTTTTAGTGTTTTGCAACTTTGTTTTAGCGTTAAAACAAGTGCCCGGGCTTAACCAAGATGTTGAGCCACATCGCCCAGACTTTGCAGGAATATAAAGGAACATATTCCGCACCCATCGCGAGGTAGCCGCATCCTGGGCGATGCCTGGTTTGGTCCCTGTAGGGCCAAAAGTGCCATTTTTCACTATTAGACCCAAGTTTGGAGCCTCCAAAGAGATGGAAGGTGACGTCACCAGACCCCAGCATTCTGGGATCTCTTTTCTAATATGGTCAACTGCAAACAAAACTATACGCTGCTTAATTCTGGGATTTTCTACCCACCCTATTACTGAGTATGTGCCGAAACAAATACCACAAAACGTGGTTAAAATTGCAAGAATGCATTCAGTCAATTAATTTAAATTGTTTCGTACAACCGGAGAAACATGAAACTTCAAATACAGGTATGCATAAGAAAATGTGTTTGACGTAAAATATTTTAAATTCGAGGTCCCCCTGAGAAATCCCCACTCCTCTATCTTGAAAATCGCGCCTCCCAGCGCCCAGAGGAAGGAGCGGAGCGGAGAGCGCAGCGCAGAGTCAGTGAAGAGGCTCACCGGAGCCCCCAGTCCTCATCTGTCGGGTTAGCTCAGTTGGCTCCGACGTCAGCACTGGTGTGCAAAGAAAGAGAGGAAGATAGGAAGCGAGGGTTCGAATACGGCTTGCCTCTGGCTTACCGCCGTCGGATTTTTTTCGGAACCGAGACTCGGACAGTCCGAAACCAGCCCGCATTTCGGTTTTCGGACACATCCGCAAAGTTGCCGATTTGGGAACATTCTGGAGCTTCGTCGGACTAGCCCGACGGACTTCTTTCGGGCTGGAACCGCGCTCGGACGGATCTCGGAGCAAATAATTTTTATAAGGGGACATAAAGATTAACAGGAAAAGTAGCGATATACATCGGCAACTTTGGCCCGTCCCGTACATAAAGAAACGTACGATTTTTCGCCTATGTTTGACCCTGACGGGATTGAAACCTGAGCCTGGGGTTAAAGTAAATGTCGTTTTCGTCATCAGCCCCCTCAAAAACATCAGAAACAATGCAAAAACTCGAATAAAAGGATGTTCAATAGATACCCCGCTGGGATTCGAACCTGGGTCCCAGGGCCGCCGGAAGTACTTTCTGGTGGGGGGGGGCGAAATTTTATGAAAAATTGATGGGTTGCCTACTGTTAAGGGGCAACACCCAATATGGTTGAGACTTCTTAAATAATGTTTCAAATCCAGCGAGCGAAGCGAACTTAAAGCGAAAATTCACACAATTCTAGACTTTAACTCAACTTTTGCCTTTTTGAGAGCATAATTTCACGCTTAATTGGCGAGCAAAGCGAGCCAAACGTTAAATTACAGAGGAAAATGAAAGAAACTTGCGAGCGAAGCGAGCTAGAGGCCAAAAATCAAAGAATTTGCGACTTTGCTATATTTTTCTCTCTATTGCGAGCTAAAAATGGCACTTTTGTGTCTGAAAATGGGGGGGGGATGCCCCCCCTACCAGATTTTGGGGGGGGGCAAGTCCCCCCCCCCCGCACCCCACTTCCGGCGCCCTTGCTGGGTCCGAATTTCTCCGATACGCTCGAAACTGGCACCATTGGTTTTTTCTCGTCGCCCCGATTCCAAAAATACCCTTACATGCCCTGCTACTCTACAAATCAAAGAGTGTACATGGTACGCTCTAACTGGAGCATGCCTGCAAGCACGCTCTGCTAGCGCATGCCTGCCAAGCATGCACTAACTAGTGCATACATGCCATGTACACGCTTCCTGATGCAGAAAACTCCCTATCCCTTATGCAGTAAATGTATGCTTCAGTTAGGTGTCCTGGCAGTATGCACTAGTTAGTGCATGCTTGGCAGGCATGCGCTAGTTTTGAGCGTGCTTGCAGGCATGCTCCAGTTAGAGCGTACCATGTACACTCTTTGATTTGTAGAGTAGCTGCATCCTTTGCCGAGATCCTCCTCGACCCCATG
>NW_023144625.1:2521128-2560154 GCF_012932325.1 Thrips palmi | reverse complement strand
CTTGTCGCTGACCCCACCATCGTTGTAAACAGCTTGGTTCCTTTGGGTGATGATTGTCTTCAGGTGGGAGTAGTCCCTGTGCAGGATTCTGAACAGAGTCTCCCCACTTCGTCACTTCTTCACGCATGTTTCACGACTTGTTTCGGACGTCTTCAGCTGTACAAGTATCTGGATATGGTGGGTCAACGAGCCCTTTACCACGATACCGACTCTGTGGCTTACATCAGTCGTCCCGATGAGCCAGATCTCCCTCTTGGCACCCATTTGGGAGACCTCACTGATCAGGTTGAGGAGGACTTTGGTCCCGGCTCTTATATCCTAGAATTTGTTGCCGGCGGTCCTAAGAACTATGCCTACAAAGTTTGCGTCGGGGGTGACCCAGAAAAAACCAAAGTGTGCATCAAGGTGCGTGGTATAAGCATCAACAAGACCTGTGATGAGTTGGTCACTTTCGAAAACCTGAAAGCCATGGTCATGGGGGAAGAAGATAAAGTTACCGTTCCTATCCCCCGTCAAATAACCAGAACTTCGTCTTGGAAGGTTCTCACTAAACCATCCTCAAAGAACTGGAAGGCTAAGAACACGAAGCGAAGGCGCATTGACTTGGCCCAAACGGTTCCTCATGGATACAATAATGATGGCGTGGATGACCCTGAACTCGTGGAGCTCGTGGACCTCTTCTTGGAAGACGAGTAACACACCCCTCCCCCAAAAAAACAAATAAAAGTTAGGTTATGTGGAGCGCAGGGGAGATGCCCACCACAAGGCCCCTTCACACTATAAAAGGTAGAGGATTTTGAATTGGAAGTCATTCTCTTCTTGACTCTGCCATGGATCTCAAGTTCCAACACCCATGCACCTCCCTCATTGTCGGTGGGACTGGTGCAAGGAAAGACTTACTTCATGAAAACATTGATTGAGAAACGAGTTGATATGTTCAATGTCAGCTTTGACAACATTATCTTCTACTATTCCGAGTGGCAACCACTCTACGAGGAGTTGTCCTCTCAGCAAGGGGTCGATTTTCGGCAAGAACTTCCTCTGATGTCAGATCATCCTACAGGAGAAGGACCAAAGCTGGTCATTATCGATGACTTTATGGATGAAATCAAATCCCATGGTAAAGAACTTCTCAAATTTTTCATAAAGGGGTCACACCATAGAAATTTTCCATTTTCTTTCCCAAGTCAGGCTCTCTTTCCCGATGGTCTTAGGCAGATAAGTTTAAACTCCCACTATATTGTTTTATTTAAAACATCACGTGACCTAGCTCAGATCAGAACTTTCTGCCTTCAAGTCGATCCCTCCAACTGGAAAGCTCTCCTGGAAGCTTTCCAAGACGCTACTCAATTGGGTCACTCTTACATTCTGTTTTACTTCAAACCAAAAAAAGCTGATCACCTTCGAATCAGAACCAAGATTTTTTTCCCGGGGGGTCTTGCGTTGTTTACATCCCCAAGGCCAATATAAAAAGGGGGATGATGGGGGCCCTCTTAGTTCATTCGGTGATGATGGTCCTAGCGTCCAAAACGCATAAAGCTGTGTTGCAAGTTCTTCAATCAGCAAACCCCATCTTCGCAGAGCGATTCTCGCAGCAGCTGACAAAACCCATCATCTTTTCCACTTTAGATAGTTGACAAATTTTCTTCTGGGTACATTCCACTCACCCCCGAAAGAAACAAAATCAGGCGTCCGGGCAGCCTCAGAAACTGTCCACGGAAATTACATTTCAATGGGGCCCCTTTGAAAAGGTGCAAAACGAACGCAAACGCCTAGCAGTTTAGGCACTCCCTGCACATCTGTGCATTCTGGTTCCATGTTGCGTACCTCACAATAAAATTTCGGGCTAGACCACAATTTTATCGTATGCCGTTTCGGGCCCGACACATGCCCCCGTGCACTGCCAAAGGGGACACGGCCGTCCTTACGGGGGTGCCACGTTATACTCGCGGAGAAGAACCTCGTGCGGCTAAAAGGGTCCCACTCGAAGTGTGACCATATGTGACGAGGTGTACATTCCGCCCCCCCAGGGGGGGGGGGCACCCTAGTACAGCCTCTTTGAGCAGGACTGGGTCCGGTGTCCACCTCTCCCGGCTTAATTCCCTTGTCTCGGGAACAACTGTGAATTCATTTTCTTCTGACCACGGTTGCATAGTGTTTACCTCCCAGGCGGTACCTCTCACACTTGGCAAATGATGGGCCCTAGAGTGGACAACGGAGGAAAGTTTCTCTTGATCATTCCTGCGTGTCTATGTTCGGAAGATTTTAAAATTTGGGTGCGATCAGTTGAGGAAAAGTTGATCGGGGGGTCGAGACAGCGGCCCGCTCGCGGTGCGGTCTTTTTAGCCCTCCTGGAAGCATATCTGGCACCCACGTTTACTAACCTATTCGGAAAGATTTCTTTTTGAGTTTGAGGAACAGATTGCTGCAATTTATTCGATAAACTGGGTCTTAGCATTCAAACGGAAAGTTTTGGGAAAAAACGTCATGTTGCTTAACATATCGGTCAGGTTAAGTCCACCGCAAGTCTTAAATGGTCAGCTAGATCCCAAAATACAGCGAGCCTATTTTTCGCAAGACATTAAGCTTTCGGTTAAGCTTTCCGATCTGAATAATCAACGTTGAACGGTTTCACTGACTCGCAGTCACAACTGTCAAGGCAGTATGCCGGCCGCGCCGAACAAAGCAGCATAAAACCGCTTGGTTGTCCAAAAATACAGTGTTTGACCAATCTGATGAGTGGAGTCGAAAGCTTAGACTCTTGCAAAAAGTCGGCTCGCTGCTCGTTTGGGTCCATTTTGTGACTTGCGGCGGGTTTAACCTGATGGATGTTGGGGTTAAACTACGCCACGACTTTCCTCAGCTTGCCTTCCCATTCCCCATGCCCATTTCCCTCCAGGATGGCATTCCCCTCCATAAGAGAGGTTTAAAACAGAAAAATATCGACATACTTTAGAGCTGAGGCCCCTTGCGAGGCCAAAATCACGTGAAACGCAACGAAAACCTCATTTTGTCCACGGAAATTACAGTCCACGGAAATTACATTATTGCATAAAATGGGGTGTACAAGCCAAACCAGAAGTGCCACCGGAACCAAAATTTTACTGGAACAACTTGTCCACAAGGCAAACACACAAAGGGTTGGTTCGCAATCAAAATTTTGAATGGTCTGCAAGCAATGGGTGGAACGGAAATTACACTTATTGCTTGCTAGGCCCAAATTTTTTTGCCGCTTTTGGGAAATTATTTAACTTTATATTTTCCGTTCTAATGGTGCCACATTACTCCGCCACTTTGCAAATTGTGTAGAAAGAATGCACCAAAAATATGAGAAAAGTTTCAGAACGGTCGCACATAAGGTAGAAAAAACCCTCCCAAAAAAAAAAATTTTTGACTTTTTTAAATTTTTGTTGTGGAAGACAATTTTCGGAATCATCTTGTGTCTGCAAATTTTACCCGAGAGATACGTTCTACACGTCAAAACGTAGCCTCACTTGCGTAGAACAAAATGCACTTAGCGAAAGTGATTTTTCATACTCCCTTGGGCTGTAGTAGAGGCGGGAAGCCCCAAATCTGGAGCGTAGGACATCAAAAAGTGTCCACGGAAATTACATTCTAGGGTAAAACTTGCAATTTAACGGTGGAAGGAGGCAAAATTTCATCTTGATGAGAGTTGTACCTTGTCCGCAAGGTCAAAAAACATAAAGGTAGGAAAAGACCCGGTTAAAATCGACTTTAGGTTGGAAGAACCAAGAGAGGACACGAAATTATCACATCTCGCGAGAACTGCTCAATACGCTGATGATTCTGAAAAATGGAAAAGTACAAAGAAACGCTTCAACGTTTCCTCCACTTTGCCAAAGAAAGGGCGCAAACCCCTTGCCATTGCCATCGAGCCACAGGTGGACGAAAAAGCTGAGGAGACAAAATTTACTCAGACAGCAGTTGGCCGCCGTCCTCCCTAAAACATATAAAGAGCAAGCTCTGAAAATTCATGACTATTTATCGATGAGTGGTTCACCCGTCACATGGGATGCCAACGGTGTTGTCTCTCTGAAAGGCACAGCTATTCCACAAACCCAAAATCATTGATTTGATCTCAGATCTGACTCGTCATCGCAAGAATTTCGAGCCTCAGGGCACTGCACTCTTCTTAAGGCCCTTGCCCAGCTTAATATTCCCCTCGAACTGATCGGGAACGCAAAGAGAAAAACGGCTATTCTTCAAGCCAAACAAACGGTGGTGGTCTTGTTCTACCTACTCTCTCTTCTCACACACCTCAAAACACACCTCCACGTAAAACAAAAATTACTCGGACTAGAAAGACAACTCTTTTCAAAAACATGCCTGGAAAACTTGGGGAGGTTTTTCATGACCCCAAGCACCCCGCCTCGTACAGCTCAGCCGGAAACTCTGGCGAGCCACGGGCGAAAAAAAAAGAGAATGTAGATGATTATCTCCAGGGGGAAGATGCGTATACACTGCACAAAACCCGCTCGGCGGAACTTTCCACGAAATGTGACCTATGCTGACAACATAGACGAGTCTTGGCAGAGTGACTTTACAGACTTGACATCACTTAAGGAAGATAAGAGAAACACACGTTTGTGCTCTGTGTCATTGATTGTTTTCAAAGTATGCTTGGGCCATTCCTCTCAAAAACAAGTCTGGTGCCCCCTATTGTCAAGGGGTTTTAAAATTTGTTCAAAAGTACTCCACGACGTCCTGTCCGCTTGTTCACGGACAAGGGTACGGAATCCCCCAAAAAAAACTCCCCTCCGCACGACTGAGTGATTGAGTGACATACAACTTTTAACCACAGCGAAAACTGCCCGATCGATTTTCTTCGTTTAAGAGTCAAACGATTCGTCATTTCAACAATTGGGAAGCAAAAAAATACTAGAATTAACTTTTTCTCAACCTTTTGCCTGCTAAACGCGGAAAACTCATTTCCCATAAGGCGTGCAGTGAGTGGGTGGGGAAAATGCCGCGCCCTCCGGCCGGCACACACGACTCGCCGATCGCACTTTCACCTAGAAGGATACGTCTTAGATGGGTCATCAAAGCGTATGCTACCCCTCAAATTTAATTTTCTATCTGCTGAACTTGGTCCTGTCTCGATCCGACCCACTGTTCTCGAGCTTTCAGCTTTTTCTCCGTAAAAAGCGGCAGAATTTTCGCTACTTTTTCTTTCCGTTGCTGGTTTGGAGTAGAAGACGACTTCCGAGATGCCTCATCAAAGCGTAAGCTACCCCTTATTTTTTACGAGGAACATTTTTGCTTTTATTACTTTTTCTGTAGGACGAACGGTTCTTGAGATTTCGACTCCCTCTGGTTGCCTACCTCGCGGGGGCTCATACTTCTCAGGCCGTAGAACATAATATATCGGTGCATTTAGAAATTTTGCTTTTTGGAGGTTTTCATGCCAGCCCCTTGCTAAGGGACATTCCCGCCCCCCCCCTCTCCCCTTGAAATCCTCATTTTGTCCCTCTTCTGGGGGCTTCGTTTTGTCCCACAGTCATCTCCACCACTGTGGCGCGGGTCGCGCCCCGCCGGTCGATGCCTGCCGTCGCTGGCTGGTCGGGCAGGGATTACGGTGGCCTAATCCGCATCGGCCGGCCGGCCTCGGTCCTTCGTTTTGTCCGCTGCAACTCCTGGGTAGAGGGACAAAACGAGGAGTTCGACTGTAAAGTGGTTGCTGCGGAGGCAACAGGAATTCCGAGAAATTGCCGCGTGCCTGCAGCGGCCACCAGTCCCCCGACCCGACCAGCGCCGAGCGTCGGCCCGGAAAATTCCACTTCCACTCCGCGTGGCAGCGGCACGCAGCGGCCCGGAACGCACCTATTACCTGCGCCTGGGCGGCATGTCTGCCAGCCTCGTCAGCCCCGTTGGCGTCGCGTCGCGCTCTGCTGCAGCAGTAGCACGCTCCCAGGTCGGTGCAGTGCTCCCCCTCCCTCCTCCGTGACGTGGCTGTTTGGCATACCACGCCACGGAAATTTCCGCGTGCGGGCAGTGGCCGCAGTCGCTGCAGGCTGCGGCTCCGAGGGTCGCCCCGGAAAGTTCCACTTCCACTCGGCGTGGCAGCGAACCAGTACGCCTGTGGCCAGCGACAGCCTGGTCAGCCTCGTTCGCATCGCTGTTCGGTGATTGCACTGTGCGTGCTGCTCACTCCCGCTTGCAGGCTCACACAGTGTAGTCGACTCCGGCTTGCCTGTGCTGGCTTCCGCGCGGCCTCAGTTGTTTCATCATCTGAGCCGCGCTTTCTCTTCGCCTCTTTTAGCCGTGTTCCCAATTGTTTCACTCTCGCTTCCGTGCCACAACGTCTCTTGACCTCACTTCGTAACACACATTTCTCGTCCCAAACACTTCGTTAACTGGTCTTCTTTCGACGGAGCAACAAGGACAATATATTTCCTCCCTTGACATTTTAAATTCGTTTGTCTGTCATGGATTCGGAAGATACGGTTCAGCCCAAAATTGAGCTCGACTCAGACTTGTGGGCAGATCTGTCTTCTGTAATGGAATTTTCGGACTTTGTTCAGCTTAAATCAGAGCCTATCGATACTGAAATGATCACTTCCGACGAAAATGAGTCGGAAGAGTCTGTTGCTATGAGCGAGGGGGAACTCGTACAGCCGGAAGCAGAGCTTCAAGAAGCGGAAATGTTAACTCAAGATGAAGGTTTCCTTGACATGTCTGTGTCAGTCTACGAGGAGTCTATCCTTCCGTCGTCGCTGCGGTCAATTGAATCTCTCACTCAGTACCGGGTTGCTCTTGAAACCGAGCTCCGTCATTTGAACGCTTACTGTACGGCTTTAAAAACTGAACTCCAATTTAGAGAAGCTACTTTGGCAGCCTCCGTAGCTTTGAAGTCTTCACATGCGTCTTCATATGGACTTCAAGCTGTTGCAGTACACAACGTGTCTGAACTGGGCAGAACAGTGAGGAACCACGCAGTAGATGCCCAGTCCTTAGTTCAAAAGGAAAGAAATGAGTTCGTTAGAGTCACGAACACGCATACGCAGTCCGATGTTGCCTCGAAGTCAGTTCGTGGAGCTCAAACCACTCTATCGTGTGCCAAGAATTTACTAGAGAAATGCTACAAAGACAAGAAACGCCTGGCTATCAAAATGACGGCTACAAACGCACTCATTTCGTCACTTCGAAAACTCTCGACAAGTACTGTGTAAATATACTCGCGGTGATACTCTTTTAGCCAAACTGTACATATCTTCTTTGTACTATTAACTGCAGCCACAGCACACATGTACATAACCTGTACATAAAATTTGTAAATTTGTAAATACCTTAATGCAGGCAATGCTTTTACACACTAAATGTTTATGTAGAATTTTGTACGTGCCACTTGCACGATTTTGTGCATGCGGGGAATTTGCATAATTTTACGCGTGAAAATGCATAAATTTATATAAATTCACGCACAATTTTATGCACGACGGCACACAAGTTTAAAATTATGCATCACCACGTACAAAATTGTACATAAACGTTTAGTGTGTAGGCACTGGCGGTTGCAACCCCGTGAAACGATACCTTTACGTCAGTAAGTTTCTGTTGTGGCAACGCGTCCGCAAACATCAAAAATACTTCTTAAAAACCCACAACTTTGAAACTTTTCTACGAAAGGGTGCGTAAAATGCAGAGCAAGGATAGAGTAATTCAAAGAAGCGGTGGCCTGGAAGAACAACAACGGAAGTGATATTTGACAGTTTTCTTTTTAAAAAAATGTACGGGGGATGAGGTTTTTACATCATCGGCCGCGTAAGTAATCTGTCATTTCTGACTTCCCTTTGGGTTCTCCTCCCCAAAAGACCCTTTCAGTCATCGCCTTGTAAAGAGGAAAAGTAATCAAAAATTCTGGATCCAGCAGCACGCCATCTAGCGGCGGTCGTTTGGCGCAGGCTTCGCTTCGCGCCCCGTCGGTCGCCAAGCCTCGAGGCGAGCTTCGCTTAGCACTCGGGTGCGCTCGGTTTGCATTCGGGCGTACTCGGCTAGCATTCGGGCGCACTCGCGTGCGCTCGGGCCTGCTCGGGTCCAGGCAACTGCTTCCGCTCCACTGCTGGCGAGCGGCGGAGTGTCAGTCTGCTGCGCACATTCGCTCCGATAGTTGGTTCTCGTCTCGCGTCGGCTCTCTCGAGAGTCTTGGCACACGTTGGGTCGGCAGTCACTTGTTTTGAGTTCCAGCTCTGCACTGCAATTTCATTGGTAAGTTTGCTGCTCACTCCAGTGGTGCACCCTGTCGAATGATTTAGGTACGGCCCGTCCTAGCTTCTTACACACTCAATAACTAGGTGGGGTTTTCTGCGCGCCAATGCTTGAAATTTAACATGCACTTCGTAACGTACAAATTAGTGCCCGACAATGTACGATTTTCGGCATATTTGCGCTCGAAATCGTGCCTTATCCCGCACAAATTCGTGCGTTCCGAAGTTCATGTTTTATTTCGTGCATTGGCGCGCAGAAAAACCTACATAGTTATTTAGTGTGTAAGAAACTAGGACGCCACACTGCAAAATATCGGTACCTGATACAGAGCATGCTACGGCCTTCCGTACACCCCGTAAAATTGTGATACGGACATCTGCCGTACCTCTCTCCGTATATAAGCCCGTGCTTTGTAAAGCGTGGTACGGAAATCAAACGGGAAATGTACAGCTAATTTTAGACCTGAGGTTGCCGTTTCGGTTTGTCGATTGTAAAAGAGTACAAAATGCTCTACGGACCGTGAGGAACGGACGCTCCGTATCGCAAAGCTCTCTGACGAAACGCATGAAACGGTCACTCCGTAATACGGACTGGCCGTTAAACGTTATCCGTTACAGAACTTCGGGCTACGGAGCGTCCGTTCCTCACGGTCCGTAGAGCATTTTGTACATTTTTACAAACGGAAAACCGAAACGGCAACCTCCGGTCTAAAATTAGCGGTACATCTTCCGTTTTATTTCCGTACCACGCTTTACAAAGCACAGGTTCTTATGGGAGAGTGGTACGGCAGATGTCCATCACCATTTCAGGGGCTATACGGAACACCGAAGCACGCTCCGTATCAGACGCCGATTTCTTGCAGTGCATGGGACGCCAAATTTACGCGTTCGAAACAGAGTGCTTGTAGTGTTCAGCAAACTTATCAATTGTATCGTACTGTATACACTAAAAACCCTACAAAGAACTAATCTTCGTCATACGAAGAAGACGTTGGCTTCGCAGTCTGCGAAGCAAATCGTTTGTAATACGAACGGTTTGCATTGCTATACAAAGCAAAAGTTCTTCGCAGCCTGCGTAGGATTTTTGCTTTGTATTTCAAAGAAAATCGTTCATACTACAAACGATTTCCTTCGCAGGCTGCGAAGCCGCAGTTTTTCTTCGTATCACAAAAATCAGTTCTTTTTAGGAATGTATCTATTTACAATGGTTTATTTGGTTAGGGACTTGATATCAAATCTTCGTTATCTTGACTGCCACACCACAGCTTTTTTCGTCCATAAAAAACAAACATTTCGTTTGTAGCGTGGGTAGTGAAAATTTTGTGAGAAGAGCACTAATGTTCGCTATCGCAACGAAGCTCTCGTTGGAGCGCAACAGTAAGATACTTGTATTTTAGTCGTACGTAACGAACCTGAGACGACGATCGGATGCCTTCGTTCAACGATCTTTCTGCTCTTTTGACGGAATTTTCATGACTGGAACGAATTCTTCAATCACCAACACGAGAACAGCTTTTGTCCGGCGAAAACTCGCCGTCGAAAGAGGCAGGACCAACAAAGTATTTTCTCCGCGGCTCTTTCGACCGTTGTTTTTGCACTGATATTCCTACATAAAACTTCTCCTTGTAATACGAAGAAAACGGCGGCTTCGCAGCCTGCGAAGGAAATCGTTAGTATTACGAATAAATTCGTTCGCATTACAAAGGGAAAATCCTTCGCAGGCTGCGAAGAAGTTCTTCGTAGGCTACGAAGAATTTTTCCTTTGTATAGCAAAGCTTACTACAAACGATTTCCTTCGCAGGCTGCGAAGCCGCCGTTCTCTTCGTATTACAAAGAGCAGTTCTATGTAGAGTGTGTGTATTCGTATCCCGGCGCTTTCGCATGTGCGATATCTTTTAAAAGACTATCTCGCTACTTTCATCCCTCGAGAAAACAAATGCACCGGAAGTCGGGTCGCATCGTCCAATCAGAAGCCTCTTTTCATGAAGGGTAGGCGCTGCCACTGAGGCAGCGTCTGATTGGCCGACGCGACCCGACTTCCGGTGCATTTGTTTTCTCAAGGTATCGGAGTAAATCCAGCGAAATATTTTTTTCCGCCAACGCTGTTTCAATCCTTTTAACACTCTTCCTACAATATCTCGGCTACAGCATCACCCACACGAACGCAGTAAGTTGAGGTCTAAAAGTGGGAATACACACTGAAAACTCTACAAAGAACCGCTCCTTGAAATGCAAAGAGAACGGCGGCTTCGCAGCCTGCGAAGGAAATCGTTTGTAGTAAGAACTATCTTCTTTGTTATACAAAGGAAAAATTCTTCGTAGCCTACGAAGAACTTCTTCGCAGCCTGCGAAGGATGTTTCCTTTGTATTACGAAGAAATTCGTTCGCATTACAAACGATTTCCACTGTGGCAAAAAGGTACGGAAAATTCTGTTAATTTTTTTGCCAGGATTCTCCGTAGGCTCTTGCAGTATTCTCCGTAGGGCCACACAGTCTTCTTCGTAGGACCTGGAAGACTGTATAGTCCTACGGAGAATACTGTGCGGTCTTACGGAAAATACTGTAAGAGCCTACAGGGAATATTGACAAGGGGTCTACGGAGAATTTCCACAAGCTGTTAACAAAATTTTCCGTACCTTCGTGCCACAGTGTCCTACGCTGGCTGCGAAGCCGCCGTTCTCTTTGTATTTCAAAGAGCGGTTCTTTGTAGGAATTCATCTGTTCGGCCTTTCTTCTTGATTTCATCTCAACTTTCGGCCCCACTCTGCTCTGACGTACCCAGTTGGTACTGTGGCTACAGTGCGAAAGTGCAGAGTTTGCAGTCTCTACACTTTAAGTGTGGAGTAGCTCACGGAGCCCCTTTCTCTTCGCATGGTTTTCTCGTGGACAACTCAAAATTTGAAGTGTGGAGACTGCAAACTTTGCACTTCCAAGTGTAATGACTGAAAATTCCAGTCCCCCTCACTTCAATTTCACAGTATAATCGCCTCACTCCCGTCGCGGCCGTGTTCCCCGCTTCCCCACTGTCCGACCTGTCCGACCAGAGCCCCCTTTCTTGGAATAGGTCACGAACGCAGGCAAAGGATTACATGCTCGACATCTGGGGAACGACAACCCGACCCAGGCGCCCGAAAAGTTCCATTTGCCTGCGTGCTGACATAATCCGATGTTTTCCCGGAAAATGTGCACTGCCAAAAATCAGTGTCTGATACGGATCATGCTACGGCGTTCCGTATACCCCCTGAAATGGTGATACGGACATCCGGCGTACTACTCCTTCCATAAGAGCCTGTGCTTTGTAAAGCGTGCTACGGAAATTTAACGGAAAATGTACCGCTAATTTTACACCGGAGGTTGCCGTTTCGGTTTTCCGTTTGTGAAATAGTCCAGAATGCTCTACGGACAGTGAGGAACGGACACTCCGTAACTCAAATTTCTATAACGGATAACGTGTAACGGCCAGTCCGTATCCCTACGGAGTGACCGTTTCATGCGTTTCGTCAGAGAACTTTGCGTTACGGAGCGTCCGTTCCTCACTGTCCGTAGAGCATTTTGGCCTATTTCACAAACGGAAAACCGGAACGGCAACCTCCGGTGTAAAATTAGCGGTACATTTTCCGTTAAATTTCCGTAGCACGCTTTACAAAGCACAGGCTCTTATGGGAGGAGTGGTACGGCCATTTCAGGGGGTATACGGAACGCCGTAGCATGGTCCGGATCTGACACTGATTTTTTGCAGTGTGGTACGGAATCGCTCGTGGTGGTACGGTGGTACGGAGATCGAAATAGTGGTACATGTACCGCGAAGGTGGTACGTCTGGCAACATTGCCCCGTCGCCTGCCTCGCCCCTGACGGGAGCGCAGGCGCCGGTGAGAGCGCCTGTCGGGGAATGGTGGGGGGATCGGTTCGGGCTTCGGCGGCCTGTGCCTGGGCCCGAGACCCGAACACGCCTAGCCGAATACAACCGGCGGCACCCGAAGCCCGAACCGATCCCCCCACCACTCCCCGACAGGCGCTCTCGCCCGCACCTTCTCTCCCGTCGGCGTGTGGCGAACGAAATAGCCCTAGCCCCCACCCTGTTATCTGTCCCGGAGTCTCTCTGCCCGTCCGCCTGTTTGCCCCACCACTCTGCTGCTTGTCCGCTCGGCTAGCTGGCTGGCTGCCTGGCTGTGCGTCCGGCTAGCTGGCTGGCTGCCGGGCTGTGCGCCCGGAAACTTGCTTGCCGTAGCGAGCGCGAGCGTCCCCGTCTCGTCAGTCACCGCCGAGCCTCCGGGTGCATCACGTGGATCCTTCCAAGCACTTAGCGAAGCTTTTACGCAGTTGTCCCTCAGCAGTCAGCGATTCTACATTTTGCAGTGAGCCATCAATTATTTTGCCTTGCTCACAATTTCTTCTTTGTGCAAGCGCAGGAGCGTATGGTGGTTCTTTGGTTTAATCGCCTTGTTTCTATTCTGTGTGACTTGTGAGAGAATTCCTTCGTTCAGTTTTGAAGCAGCTAATGAATCTTCGTTTCTGCCAACCAATGCCAATTCTGTTGTGTACCTCAACGCAGCTGAACTCCCGTTTCTTATTTTACAAACATCTTTGGCTTATAATGTTTAGCCGGCTGGCGGTGAGATACTTTGAGTTTTTGCCTTGATATGGATGAAGAGGATACAGCGCATCGTCTGTGTGCTTCTGCTTCTTTACATCAAGGAGATCCACTATTTTTTCAACATTCACTAAATCGCCAATCTGTCGTCACATCAACGGTGGGCCTCGCCTTTGCGCACTTGAAAACACGGTTCGAAGCTTCAACTTTAGACGATATTCTTCATACTGGTGACAGCTTGTTTTGTCGCATACGCAAACATGACTTTCATGTCATGCCATGCGATCTACCCGAACTCCTGCGGATCAGATTTGCGACTCTTCATTTAGTAGACAATGTGACAATATTCGCCCACGTTTACCCACAAAGCTTACAGCAGAAACCAAATGCCGTGGCTTTTCTGCAAACACACCTAACATCTGCTTTCCAGCAGTCGCCAGCCGGAAGCGGCTTTTTGTTTTCTGCGCCAAGAGGAACAGTAGCCTTTTGGGAAAATGGCGATCAGTTCATGGTCTTTGACCCTCAGGCTGTTAGCGCTCATGGGCGCGACGATGACTGCGGCGTGGCTCGTTTGTTTTCCTTAACAACAGTGGCTGCGTTGAGTGACTTTTTACTTAACCATCCACCTGTTAATGATGATTCACTACACTTTTTCACGGTTACCCGGGTACGTTTCTTCGGAACGTGCCCCTCTAGCCAACCTGCCAGCAGCTCAGACAGTGAGTCTGATGTACCATTGCTCATCAGAAAACGTGCAACAGGGAAAGTTTGTAACAAAACACCCAACACAAGCAATGGAACTCAGATACCTGTTTCGCCTGTTCAAAATAACGATGATCAACATTCCAACAACCCTTCCACCTCCAAAACAGACTTATTCAATTTGCCTCGTTCTCGAAAAAGATCAGTCTTAGCAAGATCAGGGGATGGGGATCTTTCTAATCAGTCCGATGAAGATTCTGACTCATCGACCCTCTCACTTCCTGTTCCGATAAAAAGGGGTCGCGGACGGCCTAGAAAGATAAATAAAGGCCGTCCCCAGAGCCAGACGGTTCTTTCTGCCAAAGAAAAGCAGAGAGAGAAATCACGACTGTATTATGAGAAAAATAGGGAAAGCAGACTTCAGGCCAACAAGACTTGTACGCAGGCAAATCCACAACCACACCGAAACGCAAAGGCACGCCACCAACAGACCAACCTGGAACAACACGTAGCTTCTCAGACTGCTTACCAGCAACGAAACCCTGAACAACACAGAGCAGCGAAGGCTACTTATCAACAACTACATCCTGAACAGCACAGAACAGCCCAAGCCAATTACCGACGAAACCACCCCGACGAACGGGCAGAAATAGACAGACGTTACAGGGCTGCCCATCCAGAAAATGACAAAATCAAGCACCTTCCGCCGGAAATGCGCCGGGCAGTGCGAAAGGATGGACCCTTCGGATACTGGACTGGCGCTCAGTTGGACCAAATCTTGCCCCACAAATTAAAGAAACCCAACTTGTTTGCGAACGACATTTACAGATGCGTTCATTGTGGGGCCTCGCTGTTTGAAGAGGAAAAAACGAAGGAAAAGTGGTGTTGCGGGGCGGGGAGATACAATGTTCTTGATCTTCCTCCCTTGGATCACGACTTGTATTCAGCGCCTTCGTTCCTCGAAAGGGCTCGAGCATACAATGATATGTTTGCATTTTGTGCTATGGGTGTCAGTGGTGGATACAAGCACCCTAGTGGCCTCTCCTTCATTAAAATAGAGGGTCGCATGTACCATCGTATCTTTAGCCTACAAGCGCCGGGACAGAGGTTCAGTTATGGCAATAGCCAACAATATATAAACCACTGCCGATTGTACCTGGATGATGGCGCGGAACGCCTGGCTCTCACTGAAAACCGCAAGCTTAATCCTGCAATCATCACTGGTGTGAAGGAATATCTTCAAGAAGTCAATCCATTTATTCCACAGTTCCGCCTTCTTGGCCAAGAACAATCTCTCAATGCGCGCCTTGAATTCGAACTCACCAACCGGTCAACTCACGGCCCAGCTTTAGGAGACAGAAATAGGGGCATGGAGGTGCATGCAATTCTTAACACAGACGAAGCGGCTGCGGGTGGGCCCCGCATGCTGACTGTTTGGAAAAGGGCAGATCGGGCTCCATCCTACGTTGACCTTTTCAGCCCGTTGTTGGAGCCACTTCAATACCCGTTGCTTTTCCCCCACGGGACCCTTGGCTGGCACATAAACAAACTAGATAACATGGGCCAGAAACTTTCACAGTACAGATACACGAGATGTCTTATTCTCTCCCAACCTCGATTTTTCGAGCTAGGTCGTCTCTCTCAGTCATGGATGGTTGAGATGTTTGCAAGATTTGAGGAAGAGCGTCTCCGATATGTCACACGGTGTCAGAAGGGACAAGGAGGAAACCAGGGCGGAACAAGGGTAGCTCCTTTATCTGAGTTGGAGCAGCAACTGAACCCTCGACAGGTGGCTAATGACATAGCCGCTGATGAAACAATCGCTGGGGAAGGTGGAGTGACTGCAGGAAAAATTTATTTGCCAGCATCTTTTACGGGCTCGCCACGTTACATGCGGACACAGTACCACAACTCTATGGGGTTGGTAGCCCGCAAAGGAAAGCCAACATTTTTTCTTACCTTCACAGCTTGCGGCCAGTGGGACGAGCTGAAACAGTCTTTGCGGCACGGAAATCTGTGTGATCCAGCCACCTGCTGCCGGATTTTTCACATTAAACTCCAAGATCTGTTGAGGGACATAAGAAGCGGTGCCCTCTTTGGTCCAGTCGCCTACGTCGTTTATGTAATTGAGACTCAAATGAGAGGTCTTCCTCATGCTCACATTGCAATAAAGGTGGAGGATGGGGGTCCGATCCAATCAGCTGATATCGACAGAGTTATAAGAGCAGACGTTCCTGGGCCAGAGGAAGCTGGTGGACGTTTGCGTGAGTTGGTGCTTCGGCATATGATTCATGGACCATGTGGCACTAACTATCGTACCGATTTTCCATGTTGGGACAGCCAGAAATCTCAGTGTTCGAAGTTCTTTCCAAAATCAGAAACTGAAACAACTCACATTGATGAGAAAGGGTTTGTTCACTACCGCAGAAATTACAATAACAAGGTACCAATGAAAGTCAGGAACAGGGAAATACTTGTACACGATGGTTGGGTTGTCCCATACAACCCGTACCTCTTATTAAGATACCAAGCTCACATAAACCTGGAAATTTCAAGCAGTCGCAAGGTCATAAAGTATCTGTTCAAGTACCTGGCAAAAGGCTCTTCGCTTCAAAATGTGAGAGTCCTGCCGCTTCATGAACAGCAGGACGAACCAGAGGAATATGCAACACGCAGGATGATAGGAGCAAGCGATGCCTGTTGGCGCTTTTTGGATTTTGACCTCACCGTGTGTGAACCAACAGTGGAAATGCTTCCCGTGCATTTAGAAGGTGAGCAATCCGTCATGTTTCGACCAGGCAATGAGGCCGAGGCAGTCAATGCATCTACGAGCAAACTGTTGCTCTATATGCAAAGACCGGCAGACCCTGTTTTTGATGACCTTACCTATCAGTCATTCTACGAAAATTTTATCGTCCACACAAAGCGCCCGGCCGCATCAAAAGTACAAGTATACGATCATGGGGATGGAAAACATTTCATAACTCGCAGGCAGATAAAAGAAAAGGTAACAAGATTGTTCTGGGTTACACCAAACAAGGGGGAGCTGTATTATCTACGGGTGCTACTTGCAACAATGCCCTGCCGTGGTTTCGATGATCTAAAATTCAGGGGAGGGCCCCATTGTCGAACTTTTCAAGAGGCTGCAAAGGAGCTTGGGCTCGTGGACAATGAGAGGGAACACAGAGACTGCTTAGATGAGGCTTCCCAGTTCATGACTGGGCCGGCGCTCCGATCTTTCTTCGTCCTTTTGTGCAATGTTGGAGCCCCAGGTGCTTTGCTTTGGGACCAGTTTAGAGACAAAATCTGTGAAGACTTTATTGAGAGGCATCCTGACGACTATGAAAAGGCTTACAAATTAGGACTTATACAAATAGACAGATGTCTCAGACGCAATGGCTTTAAACTTACCGACCACGGTCTGCCGGACGTGCAGGATGATACAACTGAGCTCGGCCGAGAACTGCTAAACTACAGTGCAGAGAATCAGCAGAGGTTTGTTGATGAATGGCTGCCTCAGCTAGACCCTGAACAGCGAGCTCTGTTTGAATACATTAAACTCTTGTCAGAACAGCAAGCATCAACTCCAAACAACCCCAGATCCATATTTCTTTCTGCACCGGGGGGTTATGGAAAAACAGCCGTGCTCAAGGTAATAACATCTTATCTTAGGGCACGGGGCAAAGTAGTGTTGTGCGTTGCATCTTCAGGTATTGCTGCTCTGAATATGGACGGTGGAACGACGGCACATAACATGTTCCGGCTTCCCCTTGATCTAAAAGACGGGACGGCCACATGGAACCTTACCAACGGCAGCCAGAGGGCGGAACTGATCAGAGCGTCATCGCTTATAATGTTTGACGAGGCACCTATGATGCACAAACACATTTTAGAACTGCTTGACCGATCGCTTAAAGATCTCATGGGAAATGACCACCCCTTTGGCGGCAAAATTTTGTTGTGTTCAGGGGATTTTAGGCAAACACCACCTGTGGTTGAATCAGCCCGAACGCCAAATGACGTGATCGATGCATCTATCAAGAGTTCTTGTCTGTGGGGCCGTATGAAAATATTTTCTTTAAAAACGCCTCAACGGACACGCAATGATCCTGACTATTCAAAGTTTCTGTTAGATATCGGTAATGGCACCGCACCAGAAGTCCCCTTTACAACTGCTAATGACAAACGAGAAGATCTTGTTGCTTTACCTGGCATTGGTTCTGTCACAGACTCAAAAGCACTAATTGACATGATATATCCAGAGCACATTTTGTCCCAACCCGATGAGTGTGCCAAAAGGGCTATTTTGGCACCACTCAATGTTAATGTATCCGAAATAAACAACATTGTTTTGGACATGCTTATTGGACCGATACACGAAATGCTGAGTTACGACTCAACTGAAAAGGAAACTGATGACCCTCTCGAAGCTGACGTGGATCTTTTAAACCAAGCTTCTGCAAAAGGAGTCCCACCACACAAGCTAAGGCTGAAAGTTGGAGCTGTCTGCCTTATAACGAGGAACCTCAACGTTGACCAGGGGCTTGTAAATGGTACGAAGGTAATAGTTCAGTCTATCAGCCCTAATCTTGTCAGAGTCCGGAAGGCTACCTCCAGTGAATCGTTTGGCATTCCACGCATTACCTTTAAGTTCCCTATGTTGCCTGGATCACCTCTCACGGTGGTGAGGCGTCAGTTTCCCTTGCAGTTGGCGTATGGAATGAGTGTTCATAAAAGCCAGGGGCAGACCATCGACTTAGTTGGAGTAGACTTACGGACAGAATGCTTCACTCACGGACAACTCTATGTAGCTCTGAGTAGAGTTCGCTCTAGGGAAAATATCAAGCTATTGGTCCCTCCAGCCAGAGTGCTCCACGGTACAGTGCATACTAAGAATGTGGTGTACCGCGACCTTCTTAATTAGGCTTACATTAGTTATTGTAAATATAGTAGCGTACAGCTTATAGGTGTATTTGTACATACATATTTTGCTTATAAGCAAAACACTCAAAAAAACTCATTTTAAGTAGGAATCCTAACACTTATTCGTAAATGCTGAATATGTACATATATATTACTTTAAGTGCATGCATAGGACATAGCCCACGAATAACTCATATGGCACATGAGCGTAATTTTCTCACCTCTTATCTACCCACTACTAATTCAGTGGAGCACGCACCTCTTCCTTTCGACCCACAGATACACATCTACACAACATAGTATGCTGTGCTTTCTGAAGCCTTCTTAGCTTAAGCCTACTACCTTTTTTGTATATAATGGAGTTCAACTTCAATGAAATTTGTAAAAAGTGTAAATATGGTTCCAAAAGTCCTATGCTACCTCCTCGTGGTGGAACCGGGCAACGCGTTCATGGAAGAACTTGTCTTCTGCTTCTGTGAGGGCGGCGAACAGCAAGGCATACTCAACAACGGTCCTAAGTCGAAGTCCATGACTGTCCATCACTGCAACATTTTCAAGGGTCCCTGGGGATAACTGTAAGCTAGCTATCGATACACGCAAGCATTAGCAGCCAAAAATAATTCAAGTGCATCCCCAATATCCATGGCCCACATCAGACCACATTTATATCTTCAAAATGTTAGGCTTAACCACAACAGTATACGTTTTATTTACACCGACCAAAATTTTCACGATGACAACAATGTATGGGATGTAGAATCCTGGTTACCTTCATTCCAGACATGCTCATAACGCTAAAAAAAACATTCTTGGGAAAGGGTTTCATGAAAAATTTATACGCTGACTTATGTTACTCTTATTTTGACCCATTTTTTTCCCGGGGTTGGCACCCTGTAGGTAAACTTCGTTCCAGGACCGTACTTTGACCCAGCTGACCTCTTTATAAAGGGCTCTTTACATCATTAAATCTACATGTAAAATAGAATACTACTCCTAAGTTTAAATCAACACAGTCTTCGCTACTACTTTACACTCATCCCTGGGTGAGGCGCCCATGGGGGCCAATGGTCCGCCATACTGCAACCTTAGACACCCATGGTGAATCCTTGGTGCCTATGGGCGTGAAGGGGGGACCATGGTCGATCCGTGGGCAGGCCATGGACAATCCATGGTTGGCCCATGGGTCTCATTACAAAAGGACAACCAAAGGTCATCCTCAACGGTCATGGACGGCCAATTGACAATGGCTTCCTCGTGCATCTAAGCTCCAGTATTTTCACAAAACCCTTTAACTTTTGAAACCCTTTTCCCAAACAAAAACTGAATTTAGAATTGAGGAAGCGCGAAAAATTCATGTAGAGCCCCCATGTTATTCTGACTTGGAAAGACTGCTTATAGTGGGAGGACTTTGCCCGAGCAATATGCAGCCAGTGTGGACCCCCCATGGGGCCCTCCATGGATGTCCATAGATATCCGCTTTCAATTTCCCATGGACCGCCCATGGATCGCCCATGGGCGCCTCACCCAGGGATTGAAAGAAATTCCATCCAAATGCTACTATTGCTACACAGACCAGACTCAGCGGGCCGGAGGCACGCACGGGGGGTCTGGGGGCGAACCCCCCCGCGAGCGAAAGCGGTCATACTATATGCCCGTCCCTTCGTTATTTTTTTTTTTACAAAAAATAAACGGAACGGGCCAAAAATTAGGTCATAAACCATAAACTGAAACAAAATGGTCAACAAAAATACGGTTTTACCCTTACGTGAAAGCTAGTCCCAGCCCAAGGGTTTAAATTTTGTTTTTGATTTTATCAGAAATAAGTTTCTCAACCTTAAAATTCCGGAAATTTTTTTTGCCGCAATCGGGGTAAAATGAACGGTTCTATCCAGACCTGAAGGCTTGTTGAGCCCCTGGAGTTTGGCTTTTTGTCTTGATTTTATCCGAAATGAGTTCCTCAACCTTGAAAACTCTAGAGGAGAGATCTTTGACGCAGTCGGCGCCTCCTATAATTATCGCTGCCTTTTTCGCGTTTCGTCCCACTGTGCGCCTTGAGGATAACGAGGTAACGGTTCTCGGTCTGGATAAACCCAATTGGCGTCCTCCGAAACGTGGAAATAACAGGAGAAAGCGATACACATTGGCAATTTCGGCCTGTCCCGTACATTTCGAAATCCGCGATTCACGTATGTTTAGACCTAATGGGATTTGAACCTGAGTCGGGTTAAGAAATATGTTATTTTCATCATCAGCGCCCTCACATACAGAAGGAACAATGCAAAAACTTCAATTCAATATCAGGAAAGTAGCGATACACATCGACAACTTTAACCCATCCCGTTCATTTGCAAATTAGTGAATTTCATTTTTGTTGAACCCTTACGGCATTTGAACCCCAGTCTGGGGTGAAAATAGATGAGGTTTTGTGACCAGCGGCCTCAAAAACATAAGGAACAATGCAAAAAATTGAATAAAAATAACGGTGCGTAAGCGTAAGGTGCCCAACTTCCCTTGTTTTGTTAATTGTTTGAGTAGACTGACGGCAGTGGACAGTGAAGGCGCATAGAAACTTTTCTGTACTGTACTCACGTTTCGCTGTAGATGCATGACTTCAGCCAGCAGAATCACCAGTGCGATAAGTCTACCTCCAGTTGCCGCAACATCCACATAAGCGAAGGAGAACAGTAATATGCCTTTACGTTGAATCCAGTAGCCAGGATCACTAATCAACACCGTTAAAAACGGACCGGCCTCATACACTTGACATATTTCCACCATTGATCTGAAGGTAAGGAGGCAAGCCAATGAGACACCGAAGATGAAATACACCTCTTGAACGAGACGCGTTAAGTGATTGTGCTGCAGTCGTTCCTGTAGAGTTTCAAATTCGTTTACTAGAAATCACAACAAAAACGGGGACTTCCGAAATAAAAAGTCAAAGCATTGAGAAGATTCGTTTTCACAGAATTGGAACAATGGTGCCTTTGCCCTTTGTCCAAGCAGAAGTGGCTCGCTTCAAAATAACAGGAAAATGGCGATGCCATCCCGGCCCAACTTCCGCCCGTCCCGTAGGGTAAAGTATACAGTCACCGTCAGTTTAAGAGCATCGCTTTCTTTTCGAGGGCCTCTAGGGTACACTGAGACAAGGTGGTGCCCTGAAACTGACCGACTAAGTCGCCCGCCCCAGTTTTTAGGGCGACTTGAGTCGCCTACTTTCTGGGCGACACAGTTGCCTAGTTTCTGGGCGACACAGTCGCCCAGTTTTGGCATCTTGGTCATGTAAAGACTGACCTTACTAATCTTTACTGGCCCAACGCATTGCACACAAGTTTGCCTCATCATGGATAAACTCAATGGATTTCACATTTGGGTGGCGTAAGAGATGCCCTGAATCTGGGCAGCAGCGGTCGGACCAACCCCAAAGGTGCTCAGGTTGTGGGCGCCTTGGGCCAGCATTGATAAGTAAGCTCTGTATTTACGACCAAGATGCCCTAAAACTAGGCGACTGTGTCGCCCAGAAAGTAGGCGACTCAGCGACTCAAGTCGCCCTAAAAACTGGGGCGGGCGACTTAGTCGGTCAGTTTCAGGGCACCACCTTGTCTCAGTGTAGGTTATGACATTTGGACCCGCGCGACTTGTTCCAGACACCTCAGAAGGATCTTGGCAGCGAAGTGACTGACTAAGATTTCATGAAAAACTTTTTGTGTCGCTCTTATTTAACCTGAGAAAACGGTTACCAAAAACACAGTTATCGGCAGCCAAATTACAGTTATCGGCATCCTATATGACAGTTATCGGCACCCCTTGTTAAAAAGGCAAAACATGACCGAAAGTGACGGAAACTTCTAACAGTCGTCACAGACACTCTACACCCAGGGAAATCTGTTCTAGAATTGAGCCCAGCCCCGGACTTGATTGTTGTACTTGATTTCTGTTCTCAACGTAAGGCTCGATTGGTCTTGATTCTGTCGGCAAATCAAGACCATAATTTCAGTATCAGTACATTATAGAAAGGTGTTGCGCAGCGTTCCGACATTTTAAAATGTAAGTGCACCGCAGGGACATCCTGGTATTCGAACCGGTGCTTCGCGGCCACCGGTCGACTTCCTTAGCCTCTCGGCTACCGGTCATTCCGGACACAGCTGTGCGCGCCACGATCCCAATCCGCTCCAAGTCAGCCCAGCACCGGTCGAACCCGGCCGAACAACTCAACGCACAGCCAGCACGCTGCCTGCACAATCTTCTCGTGGCGCAGTTGGCAGCGCAGTGCGAGGCCGCACGGAAGGTTAGGGGTTCAAACCCCACCTCTCTCGTACACCTAGCAGGCAAACGGGCGTGAACCGACCGTTGCCAAACTTAGCTTCAAAGCTGGCCAAAACTTGTTGTATGTCAAAGTCTTTTATGATACCGGATTAAAAATGTAAAATTGTCTCCTCAGCGATCTGTCTTTCCCGCTGGCATTTGATACCCGCAGTCCATTCCCCTGACAACCCCCAAAGGATTGTGCGAGGGAAAACTGGTTACGCCTCGCCGGGAGTTGAACCCCTGCCGAACCCGGCTTACCATCCAGCCTCCAGGCACGAATCCAACTTTTTTTTTTGAAAACATCAATATAATTCGATTTAACAGTGATATAAAAATAATAGAATAAATAATTAAGAATATGGAAAACTCAAGTACTTGAGCTACCGTGACAACTGAGTGGAGGGGAGATGCGGTGGTGTGCCTTCAGAAGGCATGTGCATTACTTCTTTACAAGTCCATCTTGCTAGAATTGATCTAACTTGATACTCAAAGCAAGCCCATTTATGGTCTAGGCTGCAGCAAGAACATTTTCTCAAATCAAGAAAGAAGTTTCTTGGACCATTTTCTCGTCAGAACAAGTACATGGTAAATCAAGAACATTCTAGGCGCAGATCTGAGTGATAAATGTACTCAAATAAAGCGCATTTTCACCAAAACAACGCAAATTTGAGCATTGATGCACCCTCGTCGTGCATTGATACAAGAGCTTCGATATTGAGACCATTTGAGCCTTGATCTCAGTACATATGGAACTTGTTGGGAGTGAGAACATTTGAGACTTAAATCAAGTCAATTGCGCTTGTTTCAAGAACAGATTTTTCTGGATGTATTTCACCCCTGGACATGTCACGAACCCCCTCTCGCTTCTGTTATGCCTGTTGGGTCCTTCATTTTAGACGCACAGACAAGTAGCACCATGAGCAGCGAAATAACAACCTTCCAAAGCGCCGAGGGGGACATCTCGTAAATCACGTAGATCACTGGGAAAGTGATCCGATTTCGTTCAAATTTGGTGGGGGTCTTCTTGTGGTCATAATGCGTCAGAATATTAACTCCCTAACGACGCCCGAAACAGCATTGAAGTTTGAGACCACTGACGATAACTGTGTTTGGGCTGATTTCTTGGGTACAATTATCGGCACCCCCCGATTTAGGACAAGCAAGAGGAATTTCTGTGAACCAAGCACATTATGCCCTCTTAAATAGATGGGGAGAAGGAACATGGCTAAGAGAATAGTTTTTTCCGGCCCACATTCACGATTTTAACAAAAGATTGAACCCCTGTTCTTAGCATAGAAGATAAGGATGAGCTGCCGAAGCAGCCTCTTTCTGTACTTGACAAGAGCCGTGGCTCTGTTGGCTGACATGCTCAATCAAACACGATGCTGTCTCGGTCCTGCATGCTCAAAAGGTGTCTCTAGCGACCTGCATTGGCCGCATCACTGACGGACGCGTACTTGCAGAGCAGGACCCAATTATTCGCCGAGATGACGATAACTGTACCCCTGCCGATAACTGTATAGTCCTACATGTAAAAATGTGTGAATTTCACCTGTTTCACTCTAAAGGGAATAAAATTTTTATTCTGAGTCAAAGGTAAACAAATGTTTTTGGTGTCATCAGCGCACTCAAAAACATGAAAAACAATACATAAACGTGAATAACCAGGGGTAGGCGTCGGTTAGTGTAAGCGCGTAGTGTGGCTGAGCTATGTGAATTAGATTGTACACTTCGGGCATTGCTATTAAAAAAACCCGTATGTATAGTTGAGAAAATACTTCAATTTTAAGCTGCCTATCAATTTGGGACCCTCTACACTGTCTAAAAAAGTGATTTCCGATCAAATGTGGCTTGGTTTTGATCTTAGAACGGAGAGGTCCGTTACTTTAAACCATCCTGTAGTACAAGTAGGTGCCAGAGTCAAATTACGCCACTCAACTTCCGTCAAATTCAATGAAATTTGGTGTCTCAAGTTACCCCGCACAGTTACTATTTTCAATAAAAGTCAGTATTACCCGATGAATGATGGGTTTCCCTCAAAACCAATGCTACATTTAGAATGTTGAAATTATAGGGTTGAAAGATACTACAGTCATTTGGGTCCTAGCAAGACGTGTTTCGAGTACCAAGGGAGACTTGTGACACTTCTCTAAAATTGTTAAATTTACTAAAGTTGAAAAATCGTTATAGAACTGACCAGCTTGGTCCTAACCCGCCGTTCAAACGCTTAATCGTCTTTCCAAACAAGTAGGAAAAAAAGTGCTGGGCAGTTTTGATCTCCGAATGTGCCGAGCCAGGTGGTAGCTCCAAAAAGGTGGAAAAGCAGAAGTGTCTCAAGTTACCCTTGCTGTCTCGACACCCCGGTTTACGGTACAAATAACAGCAAAAGTAGCGATATACATCGGCAACTTTGGCCCGTCCCGTACATCAACAAATGTGTGAATTTCGCCTTTGTTTAACCCTGACGGGTTTGAACCTGAGTCTGGGGTCAAAAGAGATGTTATTTTCGTCATCAGCGCCCTCAAAAACCTAAGAAACAACGCAAAAACTCGAATAAAAGAAATGTTCAAAATATACCCCACTGGGATTTGAATCCGGGTCCGAACTTCTCCGATTCGCTTGAAACTGGCACCGTTGGTTTTGTCTCGTCGCCCTGATTCCAAAAATACCCCTACATGCCCTGCTAGCTGTATACGTTGCCGAAATCCTCCTCAACCCCATGTAGACCATGATGCACCTGCAGCAGCGCCCCCGGGGCTCGGATCGGATTTGCTGCCACCGGGCGGTTCTAAGGGTCACCCAAGGAGGCTGCATACCAAATTTGGTCAAGATCGGATCACGGACGAACGGACGCACAGCATGCATCATACTATATGCCCGTCCCTCCGTCATTTTTTTACAAAAAATAAACGGGACGTGCCAAAAAGGATCGCCAAAATTTGGCAATACTTTTGGATATTGCCAAAACCACGGCATTTAACCAAGGTCTTGTCCCCATGATTTGTTTGACGTTTATTGCCAAATCGTGGCAACACTCCAAAATATCGCCAAATTTTGGTGATACTTTTGTGTATCGCCGTTTTGAAGGCAATACTTTTCCGTAAGGCCGTTTATTGGCGATACTCAATTAATTGTATCGGCCAAAAAGGTGCTAAAAGGATTGCCTTTGGATCTACAGTGTCCTTCCACGCGGAAGCTCTTTCCAAGCGCACGGTGAGCGCAAGCTTATTTAGAGCTTAGGAACTTATAATCGCCCGCCAGTTATATCCTCTTGCAGTGGATGGCCTTAATTGTTGCTTTTTGTTCATATGTTTTCCAACTTGCAAGAAATGTGTGAAAATCGAAAAATGAAAGCTTTTTTTCATCCAACTCATGTAGGTTTTTTTAGCGTGGGGGTATTCGTACGACCCATCGAACTGTACTTACCTTTCTAATGAGATTTGCAGCGTCAAATCCATTTTCCATCAAGTTTTTTACTTGACGCAAACGAGCATCTAGATGGGCATACTTTTTTGAAAGACATTCCAACATGTACACAAACAGCATCATTTCTGCGGAAAAGACCTCGTCCTGCATAGGAGGAAATTAAGAGTGTTAACTCGCGAGATAAAGCGCCCCTCGGGGAACTGACGGGGAACACCCCGTTCAACAACTGGGGAAGCACTTTCAACTGCGGGAATGCCTGATCCGATTCAAGGTGATGGGGACGGGTGCGGAGTGGAGGGACGTGACGTTCCACCCACGCACAGTGAGACGGAATCAGGCCGGGCCTGACTTGGGCGCGGAACGCAATGAAAGAAAAGTCCGTTGGTCCAACCGAAGTATCGTTTGGTTTTGGCCCAACTATGATGTTCTGTTCGGTACAGTGAAGAAATGTCCGCAGGTAAATGTCCGGTCCGATTTTGTCCATCGATTTTTCATCCATGCACGTAATGTCCAAGGTAGAGTGTCCCATAATTTAATGACCACCCCTAAAAAAGGCCTGAGGTTTTTCCGGCACCGAACGAAGATGGCCGACAGTAGTGGCACTGCGGCTCTGCTTCCAAGTTCCAGAAACTCATAGCAGTGCATCACGCTAACATTTGGAAGTTCATATACGAGTGGAGGTCTAAGGAACATGATCTAAAGAATTGTTCAGTTTAGGGCTGAAAACATCCATGTCAACAAGGCCATGAATGAAAAGACCGAAAAGTGCCTACGCACGATTCATATTCCGGCCAATAGCTATGAGGATTACAACGAAAGGGGCAAGGAATTTCAGGTACCTAGAGGCAATTACGTACATTATCAAGGTGCAGCATTGATTGTCTGATGCCGTGCCAGCGATTGGCAAATGACAAGCCAATGATACTAGATGAATCCTAGCCATTTGGAAGCCATGCCAAATAAAATTATGTGAGAACGGCCTTAGTTTATTTATGTCACTATGGATAAACACATAGTTGGACATTTAAAACTGCGGCTAAATAATTCGGGGGCATTCTTTCCACACGGACATGTTTCTTCACCGGACATTATTTCCTAATGGACATAAATTTAGTAGACATTTTTTCTGCGGACATTAGTTCCTGAAACCCAAAATTCGGATAAGTGTGAGTCTGGGAAAATTTTGGAAGTCATTTTTGAGTTCAGCACACCAGAAACTGCAGAAAACAATACAAAACTTGACTTGAGATTTTTGGTCCAAAATGACCTAATATGGGGGATGAAAATATAGGTCTTGTGTTAAAATAGAAGTGGTTTTCGTCATCAGCACTTAAAAAACCGCAAGAATCACTGTACAATTCATTTTAAAAAAATTAACCAAGAATCGGTTTAATTTTGGGTCAATTTTGGGACACTTAAAAAGTCAATATTGACGTCAGCGCACTGAAAACTACAGAGCGATTCTCACGTTTCGGGGTAGTTTTGGCGTCTCTGATTTGCCGAAAGTGAGAAATATCCAATTAAGTTTTTCTGATTATTGGGGTCCTGGATGATACTAGAGTTATGGCAATGGTATTTATAGTAAAGACCTTGTACTATCTTCCTCAAAACATGAGCCATAAGGTATTCCCATACGTTTTAGTAGGTGTTTTGATCACGGAAATTACGTTATCACGGAAGTTACAAAGTGTCAAAATCAGCTTTAACGGCTGACTCGGGCTTGCTGCGGCTTCAAAATCGTTCCAGGGTCAAATGATACTCTAAGCCCGACATTTCAGGGGAAAATTTTTTCACCTAGTGCTGCTGCAACATTGGGTAAAGGGTGCCACGGAAGTTACAGGTAATTGTTGATACACGCCATTTTATAATGCTCTAGCCCGCTTTGAGACCGTATACAGCATCTTAGATTTCCGCGACCCATGCAATTATTTCCCAGGGACTCCACTTTGATGGCTTGTGTCATGGAAAGTTAAAAGTTTGGCTTGGGGAGAAGTCCACAGCTGCCTTTTCGAAATTTGTGTAGTTAAATTGAATATACGGAGGACATTTTTCGTTGCAGCATAAGTACCTTTGAAAGAAGTCTGGCGTATTGGTCTTCGGTTGAAATTAGCTCGAGACATGCCAAGCTTCCAATCCCCATCGACAGTTGGCAGCATTTTGGAACCACACCGCCACACTGTGGGTGGAAAGTTCGAGTATGTTCTCTTTGGACAATCACGGAAGTTACATTTAGGGTATTCCAAACGCTACGTAGACCAATCCAACGAACGTGAACTTTACGAAATGTGTGCGTTTAGTGGGCAATGGCCCTCCCTAACATCAGAAACAAACCCCATGTCGATATCTGCGCTCGTTTGGGCACAGGAGTCAGAAGAAACGAAACTACCCCGAAACGTGAGAATCGCTCTACAGGGAAACACATAAATCTCAACTAAGAACGTTTGGCCCCAAATTGCATAGCTCTAGATGAAAATGTAGGATTGGCATTGAAATAAATGTAGTTTTTGTGACTAGTACACTGAAAACTACATGTATACTTTAGACTCCATTTCTGTTTATTGTTCCTATTTGTCTTCATGAAGCACCCTCTGTCGTCACCAATTCCCTGATGCCACACCAATGCGAATCCCTCAGTCAAGTAACATTCAATTGCCAGCATTGAATCGCTTAATTGGCTACTCGTATGCTTGGGTCACTATTCGATATCTCTTTTTACTGAACTAATCAATTCACAATTTAATAAGTAATATTTATGAAACATTTTGTCATTCTTTCATTGTGAACCAGCGAAAAACACAATATTGATTGGAATATGTTATCACAGTTAATATTAAGAGAGTCAGTTTAGGGTAGGCTGATCTGAACCAGTTAACGGGGACCAATTATTGTCAAATCCAGTGATTCGTCACATAGAGTCCAATGCCAAGGCTACTCAAGGCTTAGTGCACCGACATAATTTATCTTACTCATGTAAACAATACTGAGTGGTACCAGTTTTATTAACTTCCATAAAGTTAAAGGAATCGTCTCATTAATTAAATCCCATAACTAATTCACTCGCCGCTCAAAACCTGAATCGTCTCTTTGAACCCAATATCAATTCAAACTCTATTAAAATTAAATATACAGAACCATAAATTGATTCTATTAATAAACACATGTTAGTACTTCAGCACTTATGTCAGCTTGCAGCATTGCAATAGAATGTATTTCTCGAGTCAAACCAAAGACAATTTACCAAACTAAGTATGCCTGCTAATTTCCACAGAAATTATTTATGCATTTTTCTGATTCCTCCACTATGAAAATTAAAAAAAGAGGATGACACTGAATGAAATAAGAATATGAACACAATACAAAAGGTCAAAATAAAAACATCCGTTTTACAATGCTCAGTTAAGGGGGCACACCAGTGAAAATGCAGAGGCTTCGTAAAAACGTTATTCTGAGTAAAGTAACAAAGGTAATGGGTTGAAATTTTATTCTGAACTATAAAATATGTCAATTTAACCAAAAAAGTACACGGCAGCCAGGGGCGGCGACGGGAAGGGGGGGTGGGCGCCATTTTCATTTTTCGGTGACACGGCTCCACTTTGCCCAACTTTGTGAAGCCCTCGATTGAGCCTGAAACATGGGGTTTCAAAATTTCTCATCAGGACACATGTGGCTATCGTGTGAACCACGGACATGTCGGAAACACAATCCTAAATATGTTTGTTTGAGAAGCAAAAAAAGAAACTCATTTTTTGACCATATTTTTCACGTTTCCGTGTCTGTGGCTCAGGCGCTGTACATAATACGACCATATCCGAGGTTCACACGATAGCGACAAGTGTAGGGAACATTTTGCCGCAAACCGCACTCAATTATCTCAATTTTTGCGCCCGCAATCGTGGGCACCAGGTCCAAAAATAGTGTTTCGAGAAAACGACGTTTGAAGTGAAACTACGGTTTACACGCATTATTCCTCATTACGGACGCAATTTATGACATATTTGAGTTCGGTTTGCGCCAAAATATTCCTTTTTCCAACTGCCTTTCGATGGTTCGAGGGTTTTGTCATTGGACTTCAAAAGAAACACCTGATCGTTAACAGAGGTAAAATATGCAAAAAAATTTACCTTTTTAGGAACTTTAAAAATGTGCCCAAGCCAAAGTAATTGGAATTTTGAGGTGGGGTTTGCGGCGTTCGACTCGGGATGAATAGCAGAAAAATAAGATAAAATAAAGAAGGAGGCCAAAATTTGACGATTTTCACTGGTGTGCCCCCTTAAGGTGCACTGACCTGGGGGGGGGGTAATCGAAAGACGTAAATCATTTTCACTTCCATTCTCCATATTTCGCTGTGTAGATACTTCAAAGGGGTTTAAATCATTCTAGAATGTTGAAAAACTAAGGCCGATCTCATTTCCAAACCCGTCTGCTCTTTATTTTGTATTATTTGCTGTTTTACTTCTGTCCCGGATTTGAGAGCCGCGGCCGCAGGTATGAGAAATTGGCAGCTGCTGCCAACCTAACCATGCTAATGACTTGATTCAAAAAGATGTTTTGAATATTTCAAACAATACTAGTCCATGATTTGAAACAAACTCGTGTTGGGAGAAACTAAGGGGATGTTAAATGCGAAATATGAGAGCTAAAGACCATGTACTTGCTGAGAATCGTTGGTGAGTACAAACAGACAAACAGACGCACGACCAGTCAGTTTTTGGTGCGCCCAAAGACGGCAAGGGCTTCGCTATCGCTCAGCCAAAAAAAGTGTGGGAAAAAAACGAACACGAGTATAGGAAATCCAATTCCTACACTTGGTTCGGATTTTTACTACATCGCCTTGGCAAAAGAAAGAAAAGCATAGGAATTTTCCAAATCACGTATAGGATTGTCGTTTCCCATACCGAAGTTGGTACTTTTACCATACGACGGTGTAGTAGAAATGCCATTATTTTTTAAAGTGCACTGTATTCTTACCATAAGCATAGGCAAGAGCATGTTAGGCTCGAATTGAGGATGCTTGACCATTTCTGCGGCGCATTCAATAAGGCCCCATGAAATGTCCAGGAAAAAAAAGTACGACGCAGCAGTCCTTGAGGATTTGGCAGTGGCGTTGGTTGGCAACACGTCTTGAAGGATCTTGATCAGGTCTCGACGTCGTTGGACCCATTTCACCCAGAACCCAATGCACGCGACAAGAGATGTTATGATGATTGCCATGTAAAAGACAGTGCTGAACTTGACCTTCGCAGCCTTTCGAAATACGAATATCACGAATTCCAAACACACTCCGCCCATAATAAAGAGGGTGGCAGACGTGAGGAACGCGTTGAGAACAATGCCATACCTGATGAAAAATAAATAATTTTTAGAGGCGTGCAACAGGCGACAAAAGACTGCTCTAACTCGGAAAAGTCAAAGAATGGAATTCATTCCATCCTAGGGGGAGGAAACAAAGTCTCGCAATTCTGTGGCGTGGAACAAAAGTCTCACCTTTTTTTGGCGAGAAACAAAAGTCAAACCACTTTTTCGGTAAGAAACAAATGTCTCGCCAAAATATGGCTATAATTGCAACCCCACTCTATTGGATACCGGGAAAAACATCCCTGTCCATTATCGCCATCGAGACGTTTGTTTCTCGCCAGAAAATGCTGAAACTTTGGTTTCTCGCCAAAAAAAAAATGGTAAGACTTTTGTTTCTCGCTACAGATTGGCGAGACTTTTTCGTCTCGCCGAATTTTGGCCATCAGTCTCGCCATTCAATTTTTAGTAAAAAGAATTTTGTTTTATGAACAAAAGACTTTTCTTTCAAAAGAAATGAGTTAAGTCATTCGTCCAGTCCTTAGGCAATAGTTTTGCCAAGAAAGTATATTACACTGTAAGAAAAAAGTCATAACACATGTTATGAAACCGTTATCATAACATTGATGTGAAATTTTTATGAAAAAGGCATAGCACATGTTATGAAAACTCATAACGCTGTTATGAAAAAACGTGAAATTAAAAACAAAATGATTTTGTCACTGGTGGCCATTTGATCCCATTGGTTGGACGGAATCATTCCAAAAGTGGCTTTTGTCGATGCTCTACTTCCGGGATTCGACCCTCCGCTCTTGCGGTTCGGAGTCGGAGGGTCAACCACTGAGCTACACCAAGTGCGTTGAAGGGAGAAGGATGGCGCAGGTATACATGACACCCCGCCGCGGCGGGCGAGGGTGATATGAAAATTCATAACAAAATCATAACTAACAGGAAGTTATGAAAACTCATAACAAGCGACTTGTTATGGTAGCGTTATGAGAAAGTTATGAATCGGTCGATGTTATGACTTTTCACATCAATGCTGTAAAATTTCATAAAAAGTTCGTTATAAAAAGTCATAACCGTTTTTACAAATCGAATTTTCATCAAAAGTTGAACTAGCGGGAGTCCCTTTGTCAGCATAAATTAAGATATCTTAACCTCGTTTGGGCCAAAATGTGGGTAATTGAAGCGGCTATCGCTAGAACAAGCTAGGGCCCGCCCATCCGTCGAACCGAGTTGCCAGCTCCGCTTCACTGCGCCGGCAACTCGGTTCGACAGGGGGCCGGCCCAGCTTGGCCTGCCGGCGGCCTTTCCTCGGGCCTTCGGCCCTCGCATCAGACCCAACTTGGCCAGTCGAAGGCCTGGGCCTTCGGCCCGCTCGCATCACGTGCCCCCTGAGCGGGGTGACTTAGAATGCTCTGATGAAGTAATGAAGTAGTTCATGCGATAGCCGCTTCAGTTACCTACATTTTGGCGCAAACGGGGTTGAGATATCTTCATGTTTGCGGACTAAGGGACTCCTGCCAGTTCAACTTTTGACGAAAATTTGATTGGTCACTGCTCCGCTCCCTGACGTCCAATCGACGCTATTCTGGGCTTTATATGCTTGTTTTTTTAAGGTTTTGACACATGAAAACTTTGAACAACGTCCAATAACGCGTATGGAAGCAATCGCACAAGTCAGTTTTGGGCCATTTTCAGTGTATTGCCCCCTTAAGGGGCGACATCAATCTTAAAACAAGCCTTAGGAAGAATGAAAGTGACAGCGGATGGAGGAGTGCTGAGACTACGAGGTGCTCGAAAACACCCGGCTGCTTTGGCTAGTTCTTGGGGACTTTCGGCACCCCTGGATGCCATGTAGTCCAATCGAGCCAGGATTCACCCATACGCATGGAATCATTCAACTGCAAAATTTTATACTGATGAATTTGCTAGGAATTCCAGCAGGTTCGTTGTGGTTTTTGTCTAACAGCACGTGTAATGTTTGTCCTTTGGGCCTTAGCCCGAAGGATTACAGCGTATCGTCACGCTGCTGGAGCAAACGAAAGCTCTCGTCCCCCGAGACAATCACTTAACCTGGGCCGAGACGCTCACCAAAACAAATACTTCGAAAACTGCAACTCTCCGCCTCGGCAGACAAAGGGCGCCAGCCCAAGCGCCCGCGCGATCCTGACGGGCAGTTCCAGCGTGGTTATTGCACCACGACGAGGCCCTGCGATGTGTCCCGCCAGGGTGCGCTGCATGGGCATGGAGTGAGTGGGCATGCTGCTGGTGATCCGACACTGCAAACACTCAAGACTATTATCACCGCACCGATCTAAAGCACAGAAATGAGGTCGCACGTCACTGTTTGACCGTAAAGCGGTTGAGAATCACGTGACGGGTCCTTCTTTTGCTTGCAGATCCATAAAGCGCATCAGTATCAGCAGTACCAAAATGTTTCACCCTTTTTAGTCAAATATCGACGCATCACGTGACAGTCATACGTTTTAGCAGGGGGTGACAACGCCCTCCATTTTTCTTGACGCCATGTCAAGGCGTACTATGCAAAAGATCTTATCTGGGCGTTTCCCCAAGATAAACTTATCTTCAAAGCTCGCGAATTATACTAAATTCGATCATTTGATGCAGCTACAAATCTTTTTAATTTCTGATGTAATTCACTTAAAGCTGAAGTTGAAAGATCAAAGAAACGAATAGTGCGTGGAGAAATATTTCCCGCCTACTCTCGTATCCATCCAAAGGGTAATTCTGTGCGTAGAGTGCCTTTTCACGTTCTTAAAATCTGGAGAAAAAAATCCTTTCTTTCCTGTGTTTTTTGGCTGAGCGATAGCGAAGCCTGTTCCTCCAGTGGGGTTGAAAAAGTTTTTCCTGTCTGTCTGTCTGTGTGTGTGTCCGCACTACTCCTCCTGAACGGCTCGGCCGATCTCGGTGAGATTTAGCACACTTTTTGGGTATGTCCTTGGCTCGGCACACGCGAAATTTCACCATCCTAGCTCAACTGGTTCAGTTTTTATAGCCGAAAAACACCTAAAAACGGCGAAAAATCGAGTTTTCGGCAGGTAGATCACCTCTGTCCTGAAGAAAGGGGGTCTGGGGGGCATGGCCCCCCAGCCTCCACAAGCTAAAAAGTGACAAGGGTCAAGATCGTGTTATCTGTAGATGAAGCAACTCTATCTAGAATCTAGAATCTATCTCTATCTGGGGGGCGGAGCCCCACAGCATTCAACAAGTTAAAAAACAACCGACGATGGACAAGCCAATGCCTGCCGAAGGCAGGCTAGCGCCGCGGGCCAAGGTAGGTACGCCAGGCGCGGATTGGAGGAACAGGCCGCGAGACATCGCGAAGCCTGTTACGACAAGACGCGGTCTGGCGTAAACCTACCTTGTAGAATAAGATGCATTCCTTGGGGCCCCTTAATGACGATCTGAGTGGCCACTAGGGTGGATCTTATTTCCTGACCCCCCTTTATATTGGCAAAATTGAATGTAGAGGATACTAGAAGATCACACCCGAGTCGCATTTGATCGGGGATGGATCGAAAGAGTCATGGTAGAGGGCAAAGTTGGGTCTACAGCCTAACAAGGTAGGTTTACGCCAGACCGCGTCTTGTCGTAACAGGCTTCGCGATGTCTCGCTGCCTGTTTCTCCAATCCGCGCCTGGCGTACCTACCTTGGCCTGCGGCGCTAGCCTGCCTTCGGCAGGCAATGGCTTCTCCATCTCCATCGTCGATTTTCCTAACTTGTTGCGTGCTGGGGGGCTCCGCCCCCCAGCCCCCTTTATTCTAGAAAGATTGCTTCATCTCCAGATAACTCGATCTTGACCCTTGTAACTTTTCCCCTTGTCCAGGCTGGGGGGCTCCGCCCCCCAGCCCCCCCTTTTATCACGACAGAAGCGATCTGCCTACAGAAAACTCGATTTTTCGCCTTTTTTAAGTGTTTTTCGGCTATAAAAACAAAAACCATTTGAGCTAGGATGGTGAGATTTCGCGTGTGCCGACCCGGACATGCCCAAAAAGTGTGCAAAATCTCACCGAGATCGGCCGAGCCGTTCAGGAGGAGTAGTGCGGACACCAGACACACACACACACGGACAGACAGACAGACAGACAGACAGGAAAAATTTTTCAAACCCACTGGAGTAACAGGCTTCGCTATCGCTCAGCCAAAAATGGTAGTTTTTTCGAGATTGCGGACGAACAAGATAAGGTATTAAACGGGCGGGGTCTCAAAAATGCGGAATTTCATTACCTGTCCAACGAGCTATGTATTATCAAAATCGGACAACTTTTGACGAGAGGACAGCTGCGCTTTATGTTTAAAACGGGCATTAAAAGATTGTTAAAATTTACAAAAATGTCGTTTTCGAGGTGTTATGGGGCCCAGAGGGTTTAAAAAATTAAACGTAATATGTCCTGTTAACTCAATCAATACCTCTCTCAGCTTTTTCTAGGGGTTGAGACCTACATGGTTACTAAACCAAGACTGCATTAAGGTTTTTGATAAAGAGTGTATAATAATTAGCCTGAAAGCAAAAATAAATTGAAACAGCATGATTGCTGAAGTAATGGACTACACTTTTTTCTCCAATTTTTTCAACATAGAGGACTCCTACTTAGTAGCTTGAGTTCTTTCCAGCTTTCCAGTTTTGACTTTGTTTACCCTTCCCTGCTTGTTGCCCACAAACCTGTTTCGCCGCATCCGTCATCACTTCCACGCATCTCTCAACAGCTTGGCTATGGCAAGGAATGTCAACCCAAAGGTGTGACTCCCTGGTGAAGCTGCTCCATGGTAAGGCCTTGTGTGAGTAGGGGCTCATACTCAAGCTCCCCCCCATACCACGGTGAGGACCACCAATAATTGCCCAAATCCGTATAACCCCAAGAACAGAGGTGAGAAATTCCCAACTGCCCACTATCGATTTCTAGGCAGCTGAATACCGTGTAATTGTGGGGGAGCTTGAGTGAGCCACTACTCACAGAATCCAATAGGTCGATTTTAGCACGTATTTGCAACGCCTTTGAAAAAGGGGTGTCAAAAACGACCTATTGGGTTCTGTAGATCGGCCATTTCGAGTCAAACCTAAGACATATGGGTATGTTTCTTTTCATTTCGTTGAGACGAATCCATTCCCGTCGTCAGTTTTCCATTTCCACATACTCTAGAAACTGAAGAGAGTGCATGGCATGCTCCTCCTAGGAGTCAACCACAAAGCACACTCTTCCCAAGAGCATGCTTGCAAGCACACTCTTCCCAAGAGCATGCTTGCAAGCACACTCTTCCCAGGAGCATGCTTTCAAGCACTCTCCTTGCTAGCAAGCATGCTCCCAAAAAGCGTGCTTGTCAAGCATGCTCCTGGGAAGAGTGAGCTTGCCAAGCATTCTCCTGGGAAGAGTGTGCTTGCAAGCATGCTCTTGGTAAGAGTGTGCTTTGTGGTTGACTCCTAGGAGGAGCATGCCATGCACTCTCTTCAGTTTCTAGAGTATTTGATTTTTCACCTTCTTATATCAATAGTGCCAAAAATAATCGTATCTCATGCCGATACGGGAAATTTGATATGTTTGAAGCTCAAAACCCCTCTTTCGAACGTGTGTTTTGGATGTGGGATGACATTTTTTTTTTTAACTTTGACAAGACGAATGCATCCATTTCTGTAAGTTAGTGTTTCTTTGGCCAAGTTTAGAAAATTCCGGCAGGGGCGACATGAGCCCCATCCCGATTGAGCCCCGATGACCTGAGCCCCGGCCAGAGCCCCGTTTGAGCCCGACTTGAGCCCCGAATCGAGCCCCGACTGAGCCTCGAGGGCCAGAGCCCCGACCTGAGCCCGACCTGAGCCCCGTTTGAGCCCCGTTTGAGCCCTACTTGAGCCCCACGCCAAAAAAATTCCTTTTTTGAACTTTTTTAGAGAAGATTTTGCGTCATATTGCAACTTTTTGGCGCGGGGCTCAAATGGGGCTCAGGACGGGTCTCAAAACGGGCTCAGGTCGGGGCTCAAGTCGGGGTTCGAGTCGGGCTCGGCCGGGGCTCTGGCCGGGGCTCAGGTCATCGGGGCTCAATCGGGACGGGGCTCATGTCGACCCTGCCAAATTTCCCTCACAAAGTCTGCCCTTTACTGCCATGGCCTAACGCACTGTGCAAACTACGGAAATCTCTGGGTGTCAAACAACGGAAAAAGCCTGGATCCGATATCACGGAAAATCCTGTGTCTGAAATCACGGAAAATCCTGGGTCTCAAATCACGGAAAGTTCTGGCCATAAATCAACGGAGAAAATGTCCCTTTTTTCACAGTGCCGGAGAATTTTCTGTAGCTTTGTGCCACAGTGATGGATGGTCACCCTAATTACACGCGTAACCGTTCGAGGCTTTCGCGGAAATGTTACGTTTTGTAATTTAATGTTTTTGTGCAAATACCGTACGAGACGTCACCATTTTGTGCGCACAACAAACTTTCCGTTAAAACATTTGCGCGATTTTGCAAAAAATGTGGGAACATGTGCCGTTTTTCGTCCAAAAATTGTAGGGAAAGTACATTTGCACAAAAAGCTGTAATGTCTCGTATAAAATTGTACTTGCCATTAAGTGTTTTAACGTGGCGTTTGAACGCGCGGAAACGTTCTTTTAGAATTACCTCAAGTCAATGCGTGTATCTCTCTCGGAAACAGCTGATGTAAATTTTGAAGAAAAAATCACGACTAGAGAGCTGATGGGAAGCCATGCATGTCAGTGCTGACCGGATCTGCAGCAGGGGCCTCGCAGGCCAGATGCACCGCGAACACACTTGACACAATTTAACCACTTCACGTGCTTTCCTAGATGAACCAGTGGGACCAGCAGCGACCTCGAAGCATCGATGAGGAGGACACGCAAACCGAGCGGGATTGGAGATGGGACATGCGGTAGCGTGTCCGTCCTATCTGACCGTAAATAACAGGAAAATAGCGATATACATCGGCAACTTTGGCCCGTCCCGTGCATTAACAAATGTGTGAATTTCGCCTTTTTTTAACCCTGACGGGTTTGAACTTGAGTCTGGGGTCAAAATAGATGTTATTTTCGTCATCAGCACCCTCACAAACATAAGAAACAATGCAAAAACTCGAATAAAAAGAATGTTCAAAATATACCCCACTGGGATTTGAACCCGGGTCCAAACTTCTCCGATTCGCTTGAAACTGGCACCATTGGTTTTTTTCTCGTCGCCCCGATTCCAAAAATACCCCCCACATGCCCTGCTAGCTGTATCCGTTGCCGAAATCCTCCTCGACCCCATGTAGACCATGATGCACCTGCAGCAGCGCCCCCGGGGCTCGGATCGGATTTGCTGCCACCGGGCGGTTCTAAGGGTCACCCAAGGAGGCTGCATACCAAATTTGGTCAAGATCGGACCACGGGAAGTCCTCGGAAGAACGAACGGACGAACGAACGGACGCACAGCATGCATCATACTATATGCCCGTCCCTCCGTCATTTTTTTCAAAAAAAAAACGGGACGGGCCAAAACAAGACGGAAGTGCATGTGTTTAACTAATCTGTCCACAGAATATGCCCAAAAATAA
>NW_023144625.1:2491172-2520628 GCF_012932325.1 Thrips palmi | reverse complement strand
GAGAAAAAAGGCACAAAAGTTAAGGGTTTAAACAGAGTCACTACTCAGGGACACAACAATCATCAAAATAGAGAGCCTGCAGCAAGATTCAGGATCACTATGTTTAGCAACTCTTTCATTTAAGAAATCAGATTTTTTAAAACCAACACTATGCTTTTTTTCCCATGTTTATAAAATGTTTATCATATGAATTATTTAACCCTGAAATGTAAGATTTTAAACAGGAGAACTATACTCACATCCACATAATGAAAAAAGCAACCAACAACTGGGACGTCAAAAACTTTTCTGATCGCATTTATAATGGCGTCTTCAAAGTCGCTAACTGCCTGGGTGAAGTTCCACTGACCCAAGCGAGCTCTCAGGAATACAAAAACAGAAAGATATGCTGCCTCGGTCTTCTTTTCCATAAGGCACCATACAAGGGGTATCACCTTAAAAAAAAAACAAGGCTCAACTTGTATCATTTCTTGTGATTTAGGACCATTAAATATAGCAAGTACTTACTGTGTGACCAAAAATGCTGACAATAGTAAAGACCTGGTAAAATATAAACATACACAGTTATTTTCCAAACAGCATGTACAAACATAACACAAAGCAGCAGAAACAACTAGGGCATATTTACCTGGTAGCAGTTGATTATGGATGGAGTGATGAAAAATGTGCCATCTGCAAATATAATGTTTACTTCTCTCAAGCGTTGCAGTTTCCTTTGACTGCAGTATATGATGCTGTGGGATCCATCCAATCCATCAACAGATCCACAGTAAATGGAATCTAAATTGTCAGCAGTTCTAGTGAGATGTGCCCACGAAGGATCAAGATGAATAGCTGTTAGTTCCCTCAAACTTGTTGGCACTCGAGGAAAGACGCCACTGCGTGCCCTTTGCATAGCTGGGCGCAGTTCACTGTAAGTAAGTCGAGATCGAATCCCACGATTTGCAATCCTGGCAGGAGACGGAAAGAGGGCAGTAATTTTATAACAATGGCTTCTAAAGCAATCACATCCCGACACCCACAATTTGAAACTTATCATCACACCAATATTTTACATTAATGAGAAAAGGTTCAAAGATGATTAGTACCTGCTTCTTTCTTGGTTAATGATTTCGGAAAAAGAAACATATCTTATTGCTCTTGCTTGGTCCATTATGTTGCGGCGATAAGCAAGCACTTGGGAGTGCTCCAAATCTGGGGGGTGATTGTGTTGTACAGTGTGCTCCAAAACACCTCCCACGCACAACTTTGCCCGACCATAACATCTTGACGAAGTACAAACAAAATAGACAGTTGTGTTGGTGTCATAGCTGAAATGATAATAGAAGCCATCGCCTTTGTGGTAGAAGTAGGAATTTTCTCTAAAGCCCGGTTCACAGATAAGGAGTGCATTCTGGTTCATTATTCTGTTATGGTCATTGATCTGTAAATCAAGGCAGGATAAGATTAAACACACGAAGACCCACCAACTCCGTTCCACAAGTTAAAACAAAACGGGAAGCTACCGGGACGACTATTAATTTCTAACCTGCAATCAATTGACGTCGTCGGAGGCGAGAGCCCTTCGCCGCTAGCGGCAGCTACCAACCTAAAACCAAACTTTCAATATTTTGTACGACATGACAAGCACTAGCTGTTAAGCGATGATAAATTAAAGTTAAATAGTTTGCAGGTCATACGCCAAGGTAGAATAGAAAGTTTTCTTTTTAGTTCGAATTATTTTTTCAACATGACAGTTGGTGTGAATGCCCAGCCGAGACCGCCGAGAGACCCCCTCCCCTCCTCGCTCTCTTGTTTTGATTATATTCACAGGCAACAAGGCCGTCAAAGTTGCTAACAATTAGTTTCTATTGCCAGTTGATTTGTGTCCACAGGCGACGGGTAATTACTACTTACTATTAATATATCCAACTAGGATGGACATATTAAGGATTGAGTGCGCTGTAAGACATTATGTATACCTCCTAACCTGTACGTTCGTTTGTCTTGCAGCAATGGAACTTCCTCCACTAACCAGAGTTCAAGGGGTCCATAGAAACAGTTCACTTTACCACATGAATGATGGGTTTTTCTTTACTCGCTGCAATCAAAGATTGGACACTATTTATTTTCGCTGCTCAAAGTCGGGGAGTGGATGTCATGCTACTGCAGCCCTAAGATCAGGATGTTTTCAAAGCTCTTTAGAGCATAACCATCCTCCAAATTTTCTGCATGTTCCCGTAACTCTGGAACGCCGAAGGCTGGTTAACGAGGCTTCCAACCTGCAGTATGCATCGTTTGCAGAGATCTTCACTAACACAAGGTATTTTAATGCATTCATGCTGTTGTCACCGAAAAGCAAAAGAGATGAGAGCTGGGCAACTTGTTAGAAGATTGGAATAAAATGAACAGACAGACAACATTATATTTCCTTTATTCAAGTAGGTTTTGCTTGGCCTGATAATCAAAGGATTTTGACTCTTTGTCTGCGCAATTCTGTTCAGTTTAGTCTTTGTTAGTATTCAGTTTAATAGTTATACTCCTTCCTACCTTCCTCCCCTCTTCTGCTTCTGCTTCTCATGCATAGAACTTATGTTTATTCATTGTACTTTTGCAGTAATTTATTCCCACACCTATTGACACCTCACAGCCTGCAGCCAGCCATGGCACGCATGAGAAGTTTCGCCTTGCCACAGGAGCCAAGCACATTGCCTGGGCTTGATCTAATTCTCAGAGATGCCAGATTCAGATGCTTGTGTTCTACTAGTTATTTTGAGGATTTTATCTATTCTGGGTCCACTGTGTCTGAAGATGGCTGTTTTGCAATACTTCTACTAAGTGGGAAATGCAAAGAATTCATGAGGCATTCAATCACTCCTTCACCTTCACCACTCCCTTCACAATGCAAGGTGCACCGGCTCAGTACTGGGTATGATTTAATGAGACAAAGCCTTGTTCAATATCCAACTTGACTTTCTTGAAATGATTTTTAATTGTCACTGTTTTGTCATTATAGGTCCATGTGATTTATACTGTGTGGGACGGAACAGTAAGTATTAATTTTTTCCTGAAAAACGTAATAAGTGTTCTTTTTATGGGAATTTCTTTTGATATCACAAAATCTATTACTTTGCAGTTCCTTATTTTGGCTTGGTTATTAATGGAGCAAATAACCGATCAAGGTTTCACTGCTGCTTTGACTTTACTGAAGTCTGTTCTAGAAGTAAAACATTTCAACACTATTGTTTGTCAGCTCGGCAGCAAAGAAGCAAATGCTTACAAAGCTGTATTTGCTCCAGTACATGTAACATTTTGTTTACATGATTTTGTTCAAGTAAGTGTTACATCAAAGGGATTATGTGCTTAACATGATGATATTGCTAACTCTGATCTTTTTAGAATGTAGGGAACTACATACGATCAGAAAACCTGAATCATCCACATTTGGTTGACATTGCCTCTCTTGTGTGTGCCTTGCCCATTTTGCCTTCTGATTTTCTACATTTTGGTCGGGCTTACATTCAACAACAAATGCAAAATTTTGAAGGACTTGCTGACCAGGCAAACATGTTATTGGAACATGTTCAGTCTAACTGGTTCAATGTGGTTGCTGATTTTTCAGTCAGCGGTGACAGCTACCGCACAAGTAACGTAAAGTAAGTAGAGAGCTCTTACTGCAACATTGTTTTTTTTCATAACTTATTGAGCTTAATTCCTTCTTCCTTGCAGTGAAACTGTACAAAGGAGGGTGCTACAAGACATGAACACCCATAAAACCAGCATTTATAGTTTAATTAGTAAGTATTGGGATGAAATGGAAGTTACTGTCCATCTTTCTTTTCTGAAGTTGTACAAAATGTAGATATTCTATGAACAGCTCCATAAGGTTGCCTGTCAGGACACTTTTTGCTATTCGTTCTGTACTCATTTTGCTTATAATTTGATGATGAAGGTAACAAGGGTTGAGTAATGTCCCTTGCTTGGTGTAATGTAGCAATAGGTGTTAAAACCAATTTTAAATACTGATGATGTTATGGCCCTCATCCATTTTTTATTTCATAATTAGTGTCTCACAATAAAATGGATCTCAAATCAAATACTCAATGGTTTCGGTTTTGCAAAAACTGAGCAGAATATCTTGCTACACAATTGTGTTGTAAAAAGAGACTCTTTTCTACTACCAGTGATGTATAATTGGCAACTTGTTTTATCTTACCATAGCACTCCTTAATGTTTTGGTGATGTGTGATACAGCACCAAACTTGAACCAATTACAGCTTACAACATCTCATTTGTTGTCAAGTGCAAAATAACTTGTTAAGTAAGAGTCGTTTGTTGAATGGCAAAAAATATCATCGGCTGAACTTATTTCCAGGACACATTGCTAGCGCTGCTGAACTGTCGGGAAGAGACATTCTGGAACTACAGCATGGCAGGAAGGTACAGCGAAGAAGGACAGTGTCGCTTTCGAATGAAAAAGAAATTGCTGTGCTGACAATGGCTTTAGTACATCCTTTTGGAAGTGCAATGACTGCTGTTATTAATCTCCTACATGCTACATCAACAGCAACTAGGCACATACTTTTAAATCAACTAGGTCAGTGATAATTTCATGCTACAAGTGTTTTTTTCTTCTTTTTTAAACCTTTATACCTCTTTTGTAACTAGAGATGTGTCCAGCCCTATTGTCTTGTAAGCCATCAGAAAGCTGTCCTTGTATAAATGACAGCATTAATAAAGCATTTACTGTCAGTAATGTGCTGGTTATCCTCTCGCAAAAAGTTTTTTATTATCACTATTTTACCTGAAATTCGAAGTTAGCGAACGTTCCCAATGCTCCCTCCCCGTCTCTTGGTATAAATCTCATTTACAAGCGTGTACAGAAAATCTTGTGGCTTAATTCACTGCATAAATTAAACTAAGCTTAATTAAATCACCAGTTACTGAATTGTAAATTATATTTCAAAATAAGTGCATTGCATAGAGCTTCTGTCACTCTCCTGACATATAGTATTTTAAAGGGTTTACATCTGACATATTTCAATGGTCTCCCTATCTAATTACATCCAAAATGCAACAAATGGAAGTGGTCAATTTGTTTTCTAGAGAGAGGAACATGGGAAGTAAATAGAGCGCTGTATACAATTTCAGCCACTTTTTAAACAGTTGTCAAGCATAGAAAGCTGGCTCAAAAACCCATCATTGGGACATATTTTTCTACGTGAGCAACACAATCTCAGAGCCATGGGTATCCTCAAGTGGACTTTCAAAGCAAGGTAAATGAGGGCGACCGTTGGTGATCGGGAGTATCCCTTCTCACAGTGAATTAGAACTTTTCCTGAAATCAAAAGGTGTTGCAATGAAAAGAAATATTGAATGCTGATTCAAAGAGCATTAGGAAAAGGTGGTGAAATACCTCCTGCTGTTATCGCACGGTCAATAAACTCTGCAGAACATGTGGAAGTAAGGACTGATGCTGCAAGAAGGGTCATCAATCAATGAAATACCTAAATAGTTGATTCCCACATCAGCATAGTAATGGGCATTCGTATCGACCATGCCAGGAACATTGCCCTCTGCAGCATTCATGATATGCGTGATTCCGAGACGTGCAAGGTAGGGTTTATTCAGAGCACAATTCCTATTTTAAAAAACAGAGTTGACAAACATGTACCCCAAAACTTCAAAAATAAACACAATATTACTTCTTACTTATCGCCAACATATAAGTTTGGAAACACTTCGTCGCAATCCAAGTTCAACATAGCTCGTCCAAAGAGACCAAGGGAAGTACCTTCATACCCAGGTAGGGCACAAAATGAAGGTCTGGTGCTGTTAATAATGAGTTTTAGCTGTTGGGCAGTGGTTTCCTCAGTTACCTGCAGAAAAATAAATGTTAGATTTACTTTCAAAAATGACTGATATCTCTTTGAATTTTTGTAAGAAGTGATGAGACTGTTGAAAAAGGGACATTTCAAAGTAGACTGTTGGAACAGAAGTAGCTTGGACTAGCTTAGATCATTTAAAAAAAAGTATGATAGTGTCAAATAAATTAGATTGGTTACACTCATGACAAAGAGAAATGAGTCACATGTGTAGATCCAAATTATTATTTTTAACCTGAGGAGCGTGTTAGAACGGTAACTTTTCGGAATGTAACTTTCCATTTGTTGAAGTTCCATATTTTTGAAAAATAGAGGGCTGCCTTTCTGTTTGCTTGCTTGCTTGAGCGGCAGGTGAGCGGGAGACCACGAAAAAAAAAAGGGGGGGGGGGAGCGGGGGGAGACGAGAGAAACCCTTCGCCAGAGAAAGAAGAAAAAAACGAAAACCGACGCTCTCCTGCGCGCGCAGAGAATCTTCTTCTTTTCCTTCTTCGTAATTCGTATTTCCTTTCTCTGCTGCTGCTTTCTCTCTTGGAGACTTTGTGACAGAAAAGAATATTAATCCACTCTAATCCTCTAATCCATTGTATCTAATAAGGTAAAAGCTTATCACCGATCATGGCGCAGGCTCTACCTAGTAAGTTCAACCATGGTTCAACACTTATTAGCAACAATGTTTGTTTCGGAGAAGGTACACGCCAAGTCCAAACATCCGCACCAGGGCTCTACCAAACCCCACCCGTTTTCATTGATAGTTTTAGCACGCGATGGTTAACGGGGGCTCGACCTTGTCTCGTCTTTTTCAATAGCGTTATTATTAAGAGAAGGCACATTGACAAACGCCCATTAACCTCAACCCTCTCTGTCCCAAAGACTGCTTCCTTCGTGCATTCACGTTTGATTGTCGTTGGCTTTAAAGAGTTAAACTATGTTTTTGTAGCAAAAGCTGTTTTCACGTTACCGGTAACGTTTTTTCTTGTACGTAGTTTTATTTTAATGCATTCTTGTTTTTATTTTATTTTTAGTTCAGCCCCAGCCTACTGACCAGGACTTGCGAGATGTCCGAGCTATTCATATACACATCAGCGTCTCCACCCCCGGTAAGTTTTGTATTTTACGTACAGCCTTTACATTAATAATTCATTTCCTTCACTGCCTCTCTCACAACAATTTTGCTCTGTAGATGGCTTTGCAAGAGTGGGAGCTCTGCTGCAGGGGCTTCTGACAGAAGGACCGCAGGTGGCAGCGGTGCAAGAACAACAGCCTGTCCCCATCCCGGAGCCACAGATGCCGACCAAGCTGATTCATATTGCAGCATCTGCCGCACCGACGGCGCAGACGCAACCCTGCCCTGCGGCCATCGGTTCCACGCATACTGCATAAGGCCATGGCTCCTCACGCACCGACGATGCGGAGATATGACCTGTGGAAGGCCCACCCAAGTTGGTGAAATGTCTGCACTATAAACATCATCATATCATCGAGACTGGTCTGGAAGTTGTACGGGCTCGTGACTCAATCACCCTGAGGATGAATTAGTTACGTGCTAGCTCATTGTAGTTCAGCAGGTGAGGCTTATCAGGAGAGCTACAGTCTAAGTTCAATTTAGCGTTAGCGATTAATGTTGTCCTGTTGACTGCTACCTATAACGAATACCGCGTAACCGTATGAAATTCGCGTAACTGTATGAAATTATAAGCACCTGTCACTAACACTAAATCGAGCTTATACTGTACCAGAAAAGGGTTTCGATCTGGGATCAGCTGTCCAACAGGCCCACCCCAACATTGGTGACAAAGTGGAGATTTCAATACCAAAATTTTTTCTTGACTTTGGTATTAAAATCTCAGCTTTGTCCTGAATTTTGGGTTTGGGGCCTTTGTTCAGGATTCCAAATTAGAGGGGCCCTTTTGGTTGGCGGTAGCTCTCCTGATAGCCTTTTTGTAGAACGCTAAAAACTGAGTCCTTCACACTTTTGATGTTAAACTGTCTGAATGATGTTAACTGGTCTGAAAGTTGTAGGCACTCGTGACCCAATCCTCAAGCAGGACTTCGTATTCTTCTAAGTTTTTTTTCTATCTAATTGTGTTTTATTTTTAACATGTAGTTAAATGTATGGAATTCTTTACTGTACCTGGAGAGCTACAGACCAGTTGTGACACCAGTCAGTACCCTTCCTAGCCCTGAGGCCTGTGTGCCCCGTGAACACCTGTGCCTGACCAACCAGCGTGCAGGATGTCCTCTCCGTATCGCTCTAGGACTAGGACAGTCATCAGTGGTCTGGAAGTTCCTAGAAGATGGTCTGTAAGTTTTATGGACTTGTGACCCAATCCTCAAGCAAGACTTCGTATTCTTCTAAGTTTTTTTTTTTTCTATCTAAATGTGTTTAATTTTTAACATGTAGTTGTATGTATGGAGTTCTTTACTGTACCTGGAGAGCTACAGACCAAGCTCGTTTCGTGACCAATCCTAAAGCGGGACTTTGTATTGTTTTAGTTTTTAGTTAGCTTTCTTTTCTAATGGTGTTCCATTTTTATTCATGCAGAGCATCTTGATTCATAATTTCCTGAGAGCAGTTGGACCAGGAGTGAGGTGATGTGAAGATTTTGTTTGACCTGTGATAATCGTGTAAAGTAAATTCATTATTAGTTTGAAGCCTGTGATAATCGCTTATAAGTAAATTCGGTACTAGTTTGACTTGTGATCTTAGAGTAAATTGAGTATTTGTTTGGCCTGTGATTTTGCGTTAAAAAAAAAATTAGTACTTGACTAGTCTGAGTAGGGCAGGATGCAAGGTAAACTGATATGATGGACGAGTGTTATTCGCGTTAAAATTTTACTTTTTGGGGGATGGGCTATTGAAATTGACTTTATCTGCAATTAATCGCGTACAATTTTGGTTGCACTTGGGGCTTCTGCCTCAATGCACCAAAATCTGTTGGTGAACTGGCTGAAAAAAATTGGAATTTTTTTTAGAAATTTCTTTTTGTTTTGGCGTGAAGCTGTGGAAACCCACTCACTCCTCGTCCAACTGTTCTCTAGGAATATATATTTTTAAAGTCTACTTAGTGGTATTGTATGCCTCTGGCATGTATGTGCTTTTTTTAATAAACCCTATTTTCATCAAAAATTTTTTGCCTGTCTTAGCCTACATCTTTTGACCAATTCCATGGCGATCTTGCCCAAGGTTTCCCTGCAAACCACACCTCAGCAAAGTAATTGATGATAGGGCTTTTGATACCATAAATTTCTCAACCACACCAGAAAGATGTGATTATATTTTCCATGCCTTTTTGTCTTTGAAACCGACTAAAACAATGTCATCCCTTCAATATCATTGGCCCTTTGACCCTTTTAGCTTTTCCCAGCTGGTTTGGAAACTTTTAAATCTCTTTCATGAAGGGTGGATTAGGTGGGTCCTTTCCCATAGAGTGCAGGGGGGAAAGGGGGAGAAATAAGTCACTTGTTGACTAGTGCTTTTTATTGGTCATAAGGTTGGATCTGAAGAAACAGTCAGGTGGAGCTTGTTAGCGAAAACAGCAGTTTGTTTTAGAGATGAAAGTGAATATTCAGTTTGCCAACTACGCCATTGTCAACGGAACAATCTTCAAGGCAATCTTAATGGAAAAAAGGGGAAACCACAAATATGCAAACAAAAGCATCACAAAAAAACTGGAAGCAGGCTTGAAGAGAGAGAGAGGGAGGGCATTTCAATGGTAGAGAATGACAAGAGTTCCACGGGATTAACTTCTTACAAACATAAAATCATGACAGTAATAAATTGCCATAAAAAATATGTCAGTCCTTGCGTCTTTCAAAAAGGGAATGAGAGGGGCAGAAGGTGTGACTTTCACGTTGAGTCCATGGTCTGAGGGGGACTTCCCCCGACCGGGCCAGCTCGGCAGCACCGCGTTGTCCTACAGTCCCGAACACCGCCCAAGTCTTCGGCGCCGAGAGGCGAACTCGTCGAGCACTGCGCGCCTCGCAGGTAGGCAGCCCATCGCCCGTTCGCGGTCTGGGGCAGAGTAGGCCCCCGTCTTCACCTGGTGCGTGGCAGGTCCGATGGCTGGTCTATCCGCTAGGCGCCACAGTCTCAGTCCCACGGACAGTTTCTGTAGACTGACGAGTTCTTTCGGCCGTGCGTGGTGCCCACCCCGTCCCCTGGAAGGTGCCAGGACACCCCGTCAAAAAGGCGTGCGCGTCCAGAAAGTCCCCCCCAAGTATGGCCTCCTCCTGGAGCGCCGGGTACGCCCCCCTGGTAAGGCGGAGGAGTCCCCGCCGAAGTCCACGGAAACCTAACGTGACCGCTGCACGCGGCGGCTCAGATCGGCCGTGGCTAGGGTGGGGCGACGTTTTTTGCGGCGTCGGCCGCTCCCCCGCGCCTCCGTCGCGCTCCTCCTGCTAGACCGGAATTGGCTTCGGTTTTGAGGAGGTGCGCGACGGGGGGGGCGGGGAGGGGCGGGGGAGCGCCCAAAGCTACTACCACCTCGCTTGCTGCACCTTGCTGCACCGGGTCAAAGTGCGCCTGCATAGCGCGTAGTCTGTGTATTTGAGGGATGGGTATGCAGCGACTGCACCAGGTCGGCGGCGCGGCCTTTGAGGGCCTGCAGCGGCGACGGCGCCCGGGGGTCCGGCTGCCAGTCGTGCGTGGCGCTCTCGGTCGCAGGGGCGGCGAGACAGGGCGGCGGCGGTTACTTCAAGTAAATCACGACCACCGACCGACTCGTTGACGGCAGCGTTGGAGTGGGGCGGCAGCACGCGTGGTGGTCGCAGTGCAGCTCGAAGCCGGCTTGGACATCCGCGTCAGCGGCAGGGACGCTGCCGTTTCGATGCGGCACGCGGTCCCCGTCGACGTCCACGTTCGACTCGATTAGTGGACACGAAGTCGGTCCCTCGAAGGCAGTCTGCATGGATGGCGCCCTTGAAGCAGGTGACGGTCAGCTCGGCACCTGCGATGGCAGCCGTCACGTAGCGAGGGCCGCGGAGCTCGGCGGAAGTGCCCGTCTCGGCAGACGTTGGGGGCAGACGCTGGGAGCAAGAGGCCGTGCCGTACCACCGTGAACTGGGAGCCCGGGGTCGAGCACGAAGCATCACTTCCCGGCGTCGAGGAGCCCGTCGGCAAACACGTGATACGGACGGGGGCGCCGAGGCTGGATGCTGCAGTGCCGGTCCGTGGTGCTGCTTGGGCGGTGGAGGCGACGGTAGCCGGTGTCGCGCCCGTCGACGCGGCTACTTGTCGTTTCCCCAACGACGGCCAGTGGAACCGGAGTCCCGGTTGCCAGTGCGGCTGTCCAACCGATCTCGGTCGTCCCCGGGGCTGCGAGCTGTTGGGGCAGTCACGAGGGAAGTGGCCGAGGCCGTTGCAAAGGAAGCTGCGAGCGCGGCCTCCGCGGCGGTCGTCTTGGCGGTCTCCTCGCTGGTCGTCCCGACGGTCGTCTCCGCGGAGGTCACGGCGGTCGTCGCAGCAGTCTCGTGGAGGCCCCGCCTTGGCCGCGCCAGGCTGCCGCAAGCTGCCGCATCTCCCGCAGCAGGTCCCGAAGCGGCCACCAGCGGCCGGCCCTCGTTGGCGGGCAGACGGATAGCGGCGACGCGCGCGTCGGCGTCCTGGTGGGCAGCTGCTGCAAAGGTGGAGGGCTCTTCTCTCACCTGCAGGGGGGCGTGCAGCGCAGCGCGGTCTCATGGCGGCACGCTGCTCCGCTTGGTCGACGGCCTCCAGCCACATGGCCGCAGCAACGGTGTCCGGGTCCCGGCGGCGGGTGTCACCTCGGGGTCGGCGAGGCCGGCGATGAAGGCCTCACGCGCCGTCGACTACAGTTGGTCCTCCGCAGAGGTGGGGTACGCATCGCGCACCAACCCCAGCACGGCGATGCCCTCCGTGGGCTTCGCTTCTGCTGGCGGTGCTCCAAGGACGCCTCGGCGACGCGGGCACGGGCGGCCGGCGCGTACCTCTCCTGCAGGGGGGCGTGCAGCGCAGCGTGGTCCTGGCGGCAGGGTCTGCAGCAGCGCCGCCGCGGGGCCGTGGAGTGCGCCGGGAAGGCGATGTCCCTTCTCGGCGTCAGTCCAGCCGAACTGCTCCTCCCGGGAGTGGCCGGCTGGTGAGACTACAGCCTAGATCTGCACAGCACTGCGCCACTGCCCCTCGCGCACTTGGACGCGGCGCACACCAAGTGCGCGAGAGGGAAGACAGTGATGTGCGGAATCACCATTCCACCAACGCCTCGCATCGCCGGGCGCGGGGTAGGCCGCCGTCTTCACACCAGTGTGTGGCGAGTTAGAGGGGTGGCCTACCCACCGGGCGTTCAGTCGCAGCCAAGCGGACGCGTGGATGGCTGCACGCGACGCCACAAATGCGTGCTGCCATTCCTAACACGCTATGCGTTGCTTGGTGCTGTACACCCCAATCCCACGCCGACTCGCGGATGTGTTGCTCAGTTCATTTGGAAGCATGGTGACCGTTGACTGCGGCGGCGCACTCGCTCGGGTTGTTTCGCACTGCGCCGAGACACTCGCTCGACTCGGTCGGCGGCGGGGCGGGCGGGGCGGCGGCGGGCCGCGGGCCAGCCAAGCCAGTGCGCGCCGCGCTCCCCTCCCCTTCCCTCCTCCTCCCTTTCCCCTCCACTCGCGACGCGCGACGCTGGCTTTGGTTTATCGACAGCCTCACTGACGGCGGCTAAACTACAGCCGTGACCATCGGAGACGTTGGCTTCAATATTTGTCCTTCACCTTTCTGCCTCCTTGCACCTTTCCACCGCAAACGCGGTTTCTTCATGAAAAGCCGTGGCCGCGACGTAGCCTCGAACCCAAAGCTCGTTTCGTCATTTCGTGTTTCGCTGTTGTAATAGTTTTAGAGCCTTCCCCATCCGTATCTTGTGAAACCCGTCCTTATTTATGTTACATAATTTGCTTAAAGCACATCGCTCCCACCGATAAACACTTTCCTACCAGTCTGGTCCTGGTCCCGGGTTGCCCAAAGACTTTGGTGTGGAGACTAAGGTTTTCGCGGGCTTTCTACCCACGGCGTCTTGGACAGCCGCCATTGTGGTGGTGGAGTGCTCCGAGCGAGGTTCCGTCCCTTCTCCGTTCCGTGTTGCCTTGTGTGCGCGTCCAAAATCATCCTGTTAGGTGTTAGCACCATGGATCACCCTAACATTGTACTCAGGGACGTCGCTGCTCTCGCAGCTGTAAGTAGCCACGATTCTGTGAAAACTTTTGTGAAAATCCTTATCCTTTAGACCCTTTTTCCAAGCATTCAGTCAGTATCTCCGGGAGTCCTGCAGTTCTTTGGAGTAAACTACTTTGTCCTCTGTCCTGCAGTGCGAGGATTTCGAGCTTCGCGACGCAACTAATCTGAAGAAGATTGTGGTAGCGATTCCGGGCTCTGTGGGGACACCGTATGAAACAGGGGTGTTTGAGGTTGAATTGCATATTCCTAGGAAGTACCCCTATGAAAGTCCTAAGGTAAGGTACATGTTTTCAAATATTTTCACTTTAGATTTAATAAGTGTAGTAGTTTATTAACAGTTTTTTCCCTTTTTTCAGTTTCTCTTCAAGACTATAATCTTTCACCCGAACATAGGACCAGAGGGTGTTGTCTGTGTTGATATGCTTGATGATAAATGGTTTGTATCAACGAATTTGATAATTTTGTTTCTGCATTCACAGTTATCTTCCACCCATGTTCCTGGTTTAATAAGTGCTTCACTTTTTAGGTACCCATCGTATACTTTGGAAACAGCCTGTCTCTGCATGCAGACTCTGATGAGAGACCCCAACCCAATGTCACCTTTAAATGTGGAAGCAGGCAGGATGATGAGGAGGGATCAAGAAATGTTTGAAAGAACAGTAGTGATGTGGACCAAGATTTTCGCTAAGGGTACACACAGCTACCCGGACTACGAAGAGAAACTCTCCATTATCAGTGCCCTGAATGGAGACATTGCTGAAGCACTGAGGGCCCTCACTTCACATTCTTGGGACCAGCATGAAGCTTCTCAGCGTGTAACAATCATTGACCCTGAGGATTGTAGTTCAGCAGGTGAGGCTTATCAGGAGAGCTACAGTCTAAGTTCAATTTAGCGTTAGCGATTAATGTTGTCCTGTTGACCGCTACCTATAACGAATACCGCGTAACCGTATGAAATTCGCGTAACCGTATGAAATTATAAGCACCTGTCACTAACACTAAATCGAGCTTATACTGTACCAGCAAAGGTCGATTTGGGATTAGCTGTCCAACAGGCCCACTCAACATTGGTGACAAAGTGGAGATTTCAATACCAGAATTTTCTTGACTTTGGTATTAAAATCTCAGCTTTGTCCTGAATGTTGGTTGGGCCTTTGTTCAGGATTCCAAATTAGATGGGCCTTTGTTGGCGGTAGCTCTCCTGATAAGCCTTTTTGTAGAACGCTCAAACTGAGTCCTTCACACTTTTGATGTTAAACTGTCTGAATGATGTTAACTGGTCTGAAAGTTGTAGGCACTCGTGACCCAATCCTCAAGCAGGACTTCGTATTCTTCTAAGTTTTTTTTCTATCTAATTGTGTTTTATTTTTAACATGTAGTTGTATGTATGGAGTTCTTTACTGTACCTGGAGAGCTACAGACCAAGCTCGATTCGTGACCCAATCCTCAAGCAGGACTTTGTATTGTTTTAGTTTTTAGTTAGCTTTCTTTTCTAATGGTGTTCCATTTTTATTCATGCAGAGCATCTTGATTCATAATTTCCTGAGAGCAGTTGGACCAGGAGTGAGGTGATGTGAAGATTTTGTTTGACCTGTGATAATCGTGTAAAGTAAATTCATTATTAGTTTGAAGCCTGTGATAATCGCTTATAAGTAAATTCGGTACTAGTTTGACTTGTGATCTTAGAGTAAATTGAGTATTTGTTTGGCCTGTGATGTTTGCGTTATTTAAAAAAATTAGTACTTGACTAGTCTGAGTAGGGCAGGCATGCAAGGTAAACTGATATGATGGACGAGTGTTATTCGCGTTCAAATTTACATTTTGGGGATGGGCTATTGAAATTGACTTTATCTGCAATTAATCGCTTACAAGTTTGGTTGCACTTGTGGGCTTCTGCCTCAATGCACCAAAATCTGTTGGTGAACTGGCTGCAAAAAATTGGAATATTTTTTTAGAAATTTCTGTTTGTTTTGGCGTGAAGCTGTGGAAACCCACTCACTCCTCGTCCAACTGTTCTCTAGGAATATATATTTTTAAAGTCTACATAGATGATATTGTATGCCTCTGGCATGTATGTGCTTGGTTTAATAAACCCTATTTTCATCTAAAATTTTGCCTGTCTTAGCCTAAATCTTTTGACCAATTCCAATGGCGAGTCTTGCCCAAGGCTTCCTGCAAACCACACCTCAGCAAAGTAATTGATGATAGGGCTTTTGATACCATGAATTTCTCAACCACACCAGAAAGATGTGATTATATTTTCCATGTCCTGTTGTCTTTGAAACCGACTCAAACAATGTCATCCCTTCAATATCATTGGCCCTTTGAGCTCTTAGCTTTTCCCAGCTGGTTTGGAAACTTTTAAATCTCTTTCATGAAGGGTGGATTAGGTGGGTCCTGTTCCCATACAGTGCAGTGGGGAAGGGTGAGAAATAAGTCACTTGTTGACTAGTGCTCTTTATTGGTCATAAGGTTGGATCTGAAGAAACAGTCAGGTGGAGCTTGTTAGCGAAAACAGCAGTGTGTGTCAGAGATGAAAGTGAATATTCAGTTTGCCAACTACGCCATTGTCAACGGAACAATCTTCAAGGCAATCTTAATGGAGAAAAGGGGAACCACAAATATGCAAACAAAAGCATCACAAAAACAACTGGAAGCAGGCTTGAAGAGAGGGAGGGCATTTCAATGGTAGAGAATGACAAGAGTTCCACGGGATCCCTAGTAGCACAGATCAGTCGACAGATTGCGGTCGACTGTCGGTGCCTCGACTTAAAATTGTCGATCGACTGTCGGCCCCGACGTTTCTCCGTCATCGAAATGGCCCAACTTCCGAGGTCGGACGACAGTCGGCGCCGATGATTTTTCGACATCGGAATCCGATGACATCTCGACATCACAAACTCGGCAGTCAAACAGCCCCCCCCCCCAAAAAAAAAAAAAAAAAAAATTAAATGCTTGAGTGATGTCGATGATCCGAGTGTTCCGAATTTCTTAGCACCCGTTGCCTCGCCGGAAGGACGCTTCAGCGCCCCCCGCCGGGAGGAGTTGAACCACGGTCCCGTAGCATCGTAGCGCGGACGCTTACCCGAGACTACCGGACTTTGAGGACGACGGCTGCGCGGCTCCGAGCACCTGCCCCGAGCGCGCCGCAGCGAGCTGCTGGCGCGCAGGGGTGGGGGTAGCGGCTCTCTACGTGCGGCGCTGCGCGCGGTGGAGGGGGGTACGGCGCCGCACCAACGCAAGCCACGCCAACATCGGGACTTAGAATTTTCACGCGTCTTTGGAGCGCTTGCACCGTAGCGCCGGCGGCTTGTGAGGATTCCGCAACTTTTTGTTTTACGCTGAGCGGACAGGCTTCACCATCTGCCCTACGTGGCGCGGACCACTCACGAAGTCCCCGAGAAGCGTCCGAGTACCCCTGTCTCTTAGAACGTTGAGTATAATCAACCCCTCGCTTCCTAGCGCAGCGGTTCTCGACTTTGGAGTCGCGAAAAAAAATTGTGGTGTCGCGGCGATGTAGCTGGGGTCGCCTGGGGTCGCGGCGGTTTCCCAGCTGGCCTACAGGCCGAGCAGTGCCGGGAACATCAATTCGCGGAAACTGGAAAACCCACTGCCTGTTTGTCGCTGCATGGAAGGTTGAAGGCCTGCCAGCGCCGTGAGCAAGCGGGAAAACCCTTCTTGGAAGTGTAGGTAGGGGACGGGGATCAACTCTTTTGAGGTAAGGACTCCTCCTCCACGACCACGGCCGGTCGCCACCGATTCATTATCGCTTGGTTGTCGGAAGCGCGATGGTCGGAGTTTCCTGAGATTTTCCGTATCGTGACAACATCAAGTTCGACAGCTTCTCGACAACGGCCAGTTGCCATCCAGTCGTTATCGTAGGGTTGTCGGGAGCGCGATAGTCGAAATTTTCACATCGCACTGGCATCGGCCCCGATGATTCCTCGACAACGGCCGTTCGTCTTCGACCGACTATCGCAGCGTTGTCGAGAGCGCGTTATCGGCGGGCCGATAGAATGGCGACATCGAGTCACCAAATGTCGACCGAGCGACAGTGCGACGACAGTCGCTCGACAAGCGAAATAACGTTATCGGCTATCGACGTGCCGATACAATTTCGACTGTCGATCGACAAGTCTGTGTTCCTAGGGATTAACTTCTTACAAACATAAAATCATGCCATTAGAGGAAACGTTCTTGAATGGTCACATATGCTCACGTCTCATACAGTGCAATTTTTATCTTTTTCTTGTTTCCTTGACAACTGGTTTTCTTTTGCGGTTGTCGTGTATACCAACAGCAAGCCTCAAGAAAACTAATTTAGCACGCAATACAAAGATAAGGCTATCTCTTATGGAGTTGTGATCACATAACTATTCAAATTTAAGAGAGGAAAGAGACTTCTGGAGTGCTGTTTCATTCTTTACAAAGAAGAAGAAAAGTCACAACTATTATGAAGATGTTACATGATCCATAATAAGATCCTGGGTAAACTACGTCGGGATTTAATTTCAAGCTGGCAGACCCTAGGCTGACGATTCAATTTAAATGAACATCCTGAGATAATACACTCTAAGATATGAATGAAGTCAAGTCACCTTAGTTGTGACAGGAACCAATTCAACTATCACCAGCAGCTATGATTCGTATCAATTGAAATTTTCATAATCCCAATAAAAGATGAGTTTCCGGAGTAGAAAGTGGTTGGTAGCATAATCATCACAATTTAGCTGCTGTTAAGGACCAGTCTTGCTTCTTGAGGATGTTGCAAGAGATAGGATGATGCAACTGAAACTGGCATTCGCTGCTTGAACTGACTGAAACAAATGATAAACTAATCAAACAAAGTCAGATAAAATTATCACAACATGCTAATCCCACTAAGTTCATCCGGAACATAATGTGGCAACCCACCTGGTGGAAGTACAGGGAATTTGAGCATTGTTAACAACATTCTCTATATAGGGAGCCTGCAATCCCTAAGTGAGCAACATGTCTTGAAGGAGAGTTCATCTCATGAGCAGCACCATCCTAATTATTCAACATACCTGACAACAGAAAAAAAATGAAAAGATACATTTCCAAGCCCCCAAAGACAGTGCCATCTATTTGGTTTCCTAGTTCTGACATGACGGGAGATATTTCCACAGTGAAGAATAAAATGCGACAACTTCAAAACAGAATCCAAAATTCTTATCAGAGAGGAGACTTTATGAAGAACACATGACCAAAACAGAGTACCTTTTTCTAAATAGTTATATACCCCTTATCAACAATGACACTGAAAGAGTGAAAATTTCAAAAACAAGTTATGCTGAGAGGCGCCATCAGGGAAAGGTAACTAAACTAATAAAAACATGATCTGCATACACTGATAATTTGTCATTTGACATGTTTATGAAATGGACAGTACATCAACAGGAAACCATTGAAAGTAAAAATCTCCAATCGTCTGGCTTGGGAGTGAAAGAGTTTGAAAAATTTGGAGGACAACACACTAGACTCACGTTTTGTAGGGGGGACAACATGCATCTAGCAGAAAACAGAAGAGTCTCAATGGTAGGTGCACAGCTCCCACAAACTTGTATGCATTCAGGAGTCCTCATAGTTAAAAGTTGAAAAGCAGACTCAACCCTGCACATGCTGCACCCACCAGAGACCAACTTGCAAAGCTCTGTAAAAAATAATTTACTAAGATGTCAAAAGACAGGAATGGGTAGAAATAAAATGATTAGGCAGATGGTACGAGCTGCTCCTACTCAAGCCAACTCAAACCCACCAAAAACATTTGAGACACAGCACTGCTTGAGGCCAAGTTAAATATGATGGCACATGCAATAGAAAAACAAACATAAATAACTTTGACGAAAGGAAAATGTCCTCCAGCCACCCAACAACAGCAAAATCCCACAACACAAAAGCCAACAATAAGTCTAAAAAAGAAAACTAAAAAACAACAACGACGAGATCAACTGCATCGAGCAGAGCTAGTCTGCTGATTGTTACATACACTCAAATACGCATAGATTCAACTTGTTGAGTTAAAAGCACAGCACAATGAAAGAGAGATAAGGGTAGTGACTCAACTCTGATCAGGAAAAGTCAAATTGAATACCTAGTGACAAGTTGCCTTGTGCGCCGAGAAGCATTACAAGGATGAAGTGGAAGCAGAGATTAATCAAAGGTAACAATCAATAAAATGGAGCAATCCCTTTACGCAATGCAAACCCCAAGTGGCTGAGAAGGAACTTCCTTACCACATTTAGTACACCAATGAATTTAACTCTACATCCAGCAGGCAGGGCATCTCATAACAAGTGAGGAAGGCAAACCCTCTAACTTAATAATTGAGAAAAGATAGATTTAAAATATGTGCATTTGTCCATCCTTCACATTAAGACTTGGCCCGGCTTTGATTCTGTAATGGTCAATACACTTGGAGCTCATGCGAACAGCATTTAGTGCTGTCTGTGCCAGTAATGAGAATTTCGTTTCAATGAGTTGTCTGTTGTATCAGAAAAAAAGACAATGTGGAATAAAAATGGGGAATGATTCGTAGCCTTAAAATTGAAACTCACCATGACATTCAGACAATGGAGACAGCAGAGCCAGAACGGGAGGCCAGCATTTTGTGGCAGAAGATGGAAACCAAGACCTGTTTCTCGCCACACAGATGTAGATGCCCTGTAGTACTTTTTGCCTCTGGATAGTGATTCTTCAAGATTCCAGTTTTCTATAGAATTCTAAGAATTGAGGATTTGAGACTTGCCAGTTTGCATCCTGATTTGAAAACATAGAAAAAAAATACAGCACTAAATGTCTAATTTGTTGAGTTTTAACTGAAAATAAAACAGAGGATCTCTAATAAGTACAGACACTTGTACTATGACATACTGCTGCTTATCTAATAACGTGTTTGAAAGAATACTACAAACAGCAAACCTGCTTATGGGCTGGTGCTTGCAGCCCAATTTCACCAGTATAAGGAGCTTAAAAACAGGAACTTCGATAACCCAGTATTGCTAATAGTCATTACATTCATAATTGAGGTTCAAAAAGGACATGATAAACAAAATACTCTAAAATTGATAAGGAAAAACCCTCTTATTTATTCAATGGAAAGACAACAAAATGCAAAGCACAGGTAACTATTCATCCGGATTACATTTTAACATCAAGAACCAACGATTATCCTTTTCTCACTGAATTATGTAAAAGAAAGTCACTCTTTATTGTAAGAACAAAACTTTTTTGTAAGCCACCTTATTAGTGCTTCTTAACACCTCTTAGCAGTTCATCGACTTTTTCCAGAAGTTTACACTTCCCAACGATTGGTCGGTGATTATTGACTACATGTGTAAACAATGCCCCTGACTGTGAAATAGGGTACTTGACATTACAAAATGGAGCAGGACACTGTAACTTGGCTTGAATGCTACGAGCCTTTTTGAGATTTCTATGATGGCCCTTCTTCACGTTGAGGCTGCTGCAGTCTGTTTCTGGGTCCATTGACTTTGGGAAACCTACCCGAATCAGGTTCTACAATAAGAAACACTGTTGTAAGTTGTAGTTCCTATGTCCTTAAAACCACTATGTTAATCAATAGATCTCAATACTGTACCGTAATTGTCTCATGAAAAAATGTGATGGAGCTAAGGCTTCTTGGTGTTTCAATGAACTTCCTGGCAAGAAATTTGTCTAATAGTTCTGGCATGAAAGCAGCAACAAAAATAGTCATGTCCAGATGAACTTGTTTTCGCCTATAAAAATAACAGGAGAAATTTTTTTTAAAAATTTATGATTAAGAGATTAAAGATTACTTCTCATAAGTTGTGTTGAGGTGGGATCTGTTGGAATGGACTCACAGGCATTGACATTTTGGTGCGTTAATACCCTCTGGAATCCATGAAACTGTTCCAAAATTTATGGCTTCAGCTATGTTCCAACCAGTGTTGAAACCACAGTGAGCTGTATTTGGATAAAGAATAATGGCGTCACCTGGGTTCTGAACAACCTAGGAGATAAAATTCCACCTTAATTTTACTGAAAAATTAATTCCATTCCCTCATCATATTCTGACATTGAGCACATACTACTTCGAACGGAATGAGGCGTTCCTCCAACCACTGAATAGATGGAAGAACTGTCTTGTGCCCCAAAATGTTCCAACATGAAGTGTTGCCAAGAGCAAGCCCACTCTTCCACAAATGATAATTCAACAACAGAGTAGCTCGAGGTGGAATCATAATCCTGCAATTAAGGTAAAAAGATTAACAGATAAAAGTCAACACCAAAAAGATACTGCTCGTCAACAGGTGTTACCTACCATATCTTTGGAGAGCCAAAATGCAAGTAATTAATGCTCCATAATAGTCCATCTTCTACATGTAGAGGAAAAAAGGAATTCTTGGTTCCCATATAGAAAAAAGGACAAGATAGTCCTTCATAATAATGACCGATGTTCAAAATGTTCTTAATAGTTGAAAGACTAAAACCTTGAGTTATTAAAATGGGTCCAGTATTTTTAAGTACAATACCATTTCCATAGAGAATACAATTCTTTTGTGAGGTACTTTGTCTTGGCATTGGTGCAGGGGTGCAATCAGGACATGGGCAAATGTCGGAAGAGATATCTAATATGGCACACTGCAACTCTAGTCTGTCCTCTTCATAAAGCTGACGTAACTTTTCCCCTTCCTTTAAAAAGCGGCTTTTCCTTTCATTGCAATCTGCAGGATCAATAGTGTAACGTGTTGAAGATTTCACAATATCACTAAAAAATTGAGCCACTAAAAGGTTGGTGTCAGTTTTGAGCTCCTGTGAACTAACGAAAAAGAAATTACAGAACACAACAGTACTTACATACGTTTAGCACCTGAAAATTTAATAGTTTAAAATGTACTGACCAGCATTCTTCCTGATTGAAGGAGTCAAGTCCAATATTTTTGAAGCGTTCAATATTATAAGTGCTAGCAGCTGAAAATTTACACTGATAAATATTTTCTGCTGCACCTTGTAAAACGATTTGTACTTCAACCTTCTCCAAGTTCTTTGTCACTTGCTCCAATATAACAGAGGTCGGCGTTTGTCGGGGAGTCGATGGATCAACAACAACCTGCAAACAGTGTATGAAGATAAAAAAGACAACCGAGAGCACCAAAAGCTGATGCTGATGGAGCTCTTTTCCAAGCCCATGTAACGGGTTTGTTTACGTTTTTTTGCCGACGAGCCAGCGAATTTGTGTGGCCGATATTTTGTATTTTGGCGACTGTGTTCCATGAAGAATGTTGCAAGGAATGTAACACCGTGACCAAAATGTAAATTATCACCTGCACAAATGCGCTGGCTCGTCGGCTACATAAATAAACAAAGCTTGGACGGTCTATTAGGTTATGCTAGGTTAAGCATCATTTCGTAAATTACCTTGAAGAAACCACTATCCCATCCAACTCTGTTTTTTTCATGTTTCGTAATGAATGCTTCAAATGACAGAAGGTCAGAGCCTGTGCAAGTGATGACATCGACATTAGTCCCCTTCATTTTCTTCAGAGATGTGACACCTTTGATGCACCGACAGCGCCGCGCCACCACTGCCACTTACACCACACCACACCGCCTTGGTTTGGTTTGGTTCTCTCGCGGCTTGACTGCAAAGAGGCGCGGCAGTTCAAACGGCGCTGGAGGGTCGGGACACGTTTTAACACTTTTATTCGAACCTTTGATGGAAATATGAGAAGAGTTAATGTTACTGAGTACTTTCTAAGAGCTGGGGAACGACCTTTCGACATAGATCTGGTTAAAAATCATCAAGGTTTTTAAATATTGCTAGTTTTGAGCGTATACTGGCGTCGTCTGCTGATCTCAGTACGTGAAATTGTCATACTTTCGTACCGCCATATTTCGCGTAATGACGAGCCCTGAGGCGTCAGCCAGCAGACCGCGCAAGAACTATGACCTTCTCTTCTACAGTTGAAATTTATTTAAAGAAAATCCCAAACTCGTGTTGAGAGATTTCATGACGCACTCACACACTCTTATCGGGAAGAGCAAGAGAAAGCTTTTCTGAGTGCATGTGGCAGCGGCGGGGGAACAGAGCAACTTGGCGTCGACAAAGCAGAAATCAAAGTGCCCTTAACCTGACGATCTTGACAAAGTGAAGAGCAAGGAGCAAAGTGTCTTGTTGCACTCGTTGTGATTCGGGAGTTTCCTCTGCACTGCCAATGTTTGTTCATTTTTTCTTTCTTGTGTTTAGTTTCAGTTACGCCTAGAACTACAACGCAATCATTTTTCCCCTGATGTTTTTAATATCTTAGTGTGTAGTCAACATTTGAATTGTTTGTTTTTCTCTTTCAGACTACAATGTCAGAAGAGACATCATTCGGAAAAACAAACTTTTAGAAATGACCATGTGTACAACACGACAATCCTCTGGATTTCAAATAATTTCCAATCTGAAAAGAAATGGACACTGTTGAACAAGTCAGCAGCTCGATAGAGGTAAATGCTAGCATATTATCTATCTCAGTAAGAGAGGTTGACTTCCTGCCGTCTTTATCCTGTTCCTTATTGCTCAGGTTCAAGAACATGATTTGCTGGGTGTTAAGTCCGAAGTAGAGGAATACAAGTATTTGCAACATGATGAGGAAAGAGATTTCTCAGGAAATTTGTCTCATATGAAAAGCAAGTTGACTTTAACTTGCATTATGCTCAACTGTCTTTTGCAGTGCAGGCAAATAATTGTCTTGAATTCAGATCCCGACTCTCAGCTGATACTACGTCTTGTGGAATGCCCATTTTGCCTGTGGGAGTGCAAAAACTGTCCAGACCGCCTTCTGCAACTTCTTGATCATGCCCAACAAATTCACAGAGCATCATTAAATACAATAGCTGCATTCATCTTGGAAAAATATCCGCAACTTATAAGTTTCATGTTAAATGAATACTCTAAACAATTACAAGCTCCCTGACATAAAACTCGAAAGGTTTTTCTTTAAAAAAGGGTCCATATTAAATATTTTTTATGAAAAAGAGGTCATCTGTGTGCAGGGGGTTTTATTAGATGTTTTGATGAAAGAGGCAATCCAACTTCAACCTATTTTAGTCAGGCAGTTTTTCCCTGACACAAAAAGCAAAGTTCCCTGACATGTTAGCAGGTGACACATGTTTAACTCAGTAAATACTTAACACGCAATTGTAATGTAATATTTTTTGAATAGGTATGGTTTTGGCAAGAAACAAATGTTAGACGCTTTTTTCTGGTATTTAGACCAATGGATACAGCCCTGCTCCCCTGAGCTCAAAACCCAAGTTGAATACCCATAGATTGTACTATACAAGCATTATTTTTCTCTGTACTTAAGTTGTTACCTGACTGCAGGCCTGATGGTGAGCAACTTTTCCACTAGGGAAAGTACTAGTGCTACAAATATCAAAGCAAATTAGATCTTTCTGTTTGTGTTCATCTTGTGCTGCTGCCCGCTGGAGCGAACTGTTGCCTCCTACAAGAGCTCCTTGTGTAAATAGAAACCTATTCCCTTTCTGTTTACAGAAACTTTAATTGAATTCATGTCTCAAGTTGATGACATCATCTAGACACAAAGATGGCTTTGCCACCCTCCTTGGGAGGTTGATGAAGTATTTTGTATTTAATTTAATCCTTAGACTTTGCTCTAATCGAATTTAGTTCAAGGTGTTTATTCTCTTATAATCTTCTTTATTTTATGGTTTGTTTTGAACTGTGTCTTAGTAATCATTTAGAAATGTTTATTCTGGACACAATCTCCTCAACTGAAAAGGATTTTTTTCCATGAACCATCGCATGACTGATTTTAAGAGGAGCTTGTTACTCATGTCAAATCTATCTTTCCTCGATTCATGTAGAGCGTATTGTATCAAGAGCACTCCACTAACATGTCAGTCCATTTAAAGATATGTTATTTTTGTAAATGAAAATCCTGTAGGAAACAATCTTGTAAACTATATTCACAGTTATCCTGCCAGTATAAATCAAGGAGTTTTAACTGCCACCATAAACATGTTCAAAACCAACTTAAAAATACCTCATAGAAAGATATCTACAGATGTGATATGAAATTGCCAAAACACCAGAAGGGGAAAGAAAAATAAATTACAGGCTTTAAAAAAGAACTGAAAAAGTGGCTACTAGCAAATGAATTGTTTGAATTGGAGGAGTTTTGGGCATGGGATGGCAAAAAATGATGTTGTAAGAAATTATGTTGTTCCATTATTTTACAGCGTTGTGACTGCTGTCCTTGGAAATTTGACCTACATTGTGTGAGGTTCTTCGTTAATGTGCACTCTCTGAAGTGATCTCTGTGTAGTCACATCTTAGTTGATCAATCAAATAAATAAACTAAACTATACATCTGTGACATGCCTTCTAAACTTTGACTCATGCAAATGTTACTGTTATTCTTGCAAGAATATATATAGAATACAATACAGACTTACTGCTCGTATGGGGCCTATAGATATTGTGTCCTGTCCTTGTTGCATCTATAAGATCACTAATAAATTCAAGCGCACTTAGAACAGAGTTATGAAAGGAGTAGTGCAAGTCATATCCTGAGCTGTTAAATGAGGCATTTGCTGATTTGCCTCCTAGACTTATTGCAGTCATAAATAAGTAAGTATTGTAAGTGCTAGATTTATGCTCTATGAAACTTTTCCCTGTCAAGTCACAGGTGGAATAGGAGTGTGCCTGGTCCTTATATTTGTAAAATATCGTAGACTTGCAATTGTTTTTGCAGTAACACACCAATTTGTACATGTTTTTTTTTTTTTTTCAAGGAAAATTTTGACTTCCTGTACAACAACTTGAAATTTAATGAAGATGCATTGCACTTGAGATTTATTTCAGAACAAACAATTCGATGAGCTGTTACAAGAACAAAGCACGCTAAGGGTATGTCTGTAGTCATGTCCAAATCAGTTAATGGAGCCAGGACAAACACATCAAAATTCCACTAAATGTCATCTGCAAACGAAAAAGGTTCTACATAGCTTTCTTAAATGTGGAATGATTTTGAACAAAGTAAAAAGAAACTGGACTCAAATTTTAAAACTTAACTGATCAAACTTGGCACAGTATTGTTTGAACAATTAAATGATGACAACAGCCTTTGAAAACACATTAACTAACATGCATTTCACATACCAGACAAATATTAACTTAATGTTGTGCAAGCACGTGGACAATAACAATGCTAGACATAAACACAGCATGGGACACAAAAATGATAAAGAATGGGAATTACAGTTCAAAGACAACACTGATACAATAAGAAAGAAGATAAAATAAAGTGATGAATTTTTGTGAGATGTATCTTTTCTGTTATGCTTTGAGCTATGTCTTTAGCTGCTCACTTCAAAAATATTAATGTATTAATGAAAATAATTGTTAACACCATGGCTCAGCACTTACTTAAATTTACTAGGTTCGGTAACATAATATATTAATTGAAATTTTTAGGTCTCATTGACAAAGGTACAACAAATGTGCTCAAATTCAGTCTTAATGTCTAAGGCGAGAGAGTCTTTTTCATCAGGTGACAGACTTTTGAGAATGGCAAATTGATTGGAACGAGGCTTTAAGTTGTTCAGCCATACAACATCTTTGTATGTTGTTTCAGGGACAGGGAGAAGTTCACTGAAAGACACTGGAAATCTTATGCCACAAAGGTAGACCACCTTGTACTTTCTGAATGCTTCCTTTGCTTCCTGCTGAAATTTTTCTAGGCACAGCATTTTTCCATTTTCATCCTCATCAAGAGGTGTTTCCATGGACCTACCATAGAACCAGAAAAGCAGTTAAGTTGGGAGGAACTGTGGGAACCAAACACTATTGTACGGTCAGGATAAAATAATAATAATAATAATAAAACCTTACTCATTTGAAAAGAAATGACATGCAGGCAATACTGTGTAGTTGTAGTCTTTAAGACTCCTTAAAACACTGTCTACAACTTCCAGATGATACTTAAATGCCTTAGGGTTGACTCCATTCTTTGGATCAGTTTCATCTACCACAGCATGGAATTCATTGCAGAGTTGGACACTGTGGTGCAAAGCCCAATGCTCTTTACGATTAACTCTGCAAGCATTATCATCCAGATTCACGCCACAGTAAGTGCACCACATATAAGACTTCATTAATTTCTTTCTTTTGGTAGGCCTGTGCAGTAGTGAAACTTTGGAAGAGAATTCTGGAGTAGAGGCTAGAGTGGATGCTGGTTTTTCAGGATCCATGCAACAACCCTGTGACAACAATTTAAAAAAGTAGAAAACAAATAAATACTCAATTGGTATAAAATAATAGAAGGCTCTTTACAAAGCGCAATGTCGAAATTTGTCTGGGGACATCCTCAACCTCTCAAAAGTCAAGTGCTCTCATAATTTCATGTAATGTACAGAGTTCCATAACTTCGAGTAATCACATCAAGCCTTCAACCACTATATAATACTTGTATCACATTAATGGATTCCTTGCGAAGCAAAGAGCATTAAACATTTCACCTCACCGAACAGGATTCTAACACTTGTTCATTCTAATGCCCATTAGAACAAGTTAGTAAGGGGCAAAGAACAAGTAAAAAGGTGCATCACACAGTAATGTTATCAGAGAGACCACAATCAAAACATTCCTTACCAGCTGCCAGTCTTTGATGCTGAATAAATTCTTAGTCCTGCTTCCTAGGTGTAAGTCGTAAATCCATGTCAGTTCAGCATCGCCATCAATTGGTTTCAAAGTACGCACATAGACACAGAATTGAGATGGGCCATTTGAGACAGATCTCCAACATTTAAGGGAAGGTGAGTTTGAAAAATTGGCCAAACTAATAGGACCTCCCAAGTACAAATCTTCAAATGCTGGTGATCTCAGATATCGGTGTCCAGTCAGGCACTGAGTTGGAGATGGAGCTTTAACCAGCCAGCCAAGAACAGTAAATGAGTTTTCTGTTAAGGACCTAAGAAGAATGAAACAGAAAAGGTATGAGCAAACAAAAATGTTAAAGATGAAAGCAGGAAACCTTGAGGGAAAATAAGTTACTCACAACTTCTTGCCTAGATCATTACGGACTCTTAAGCCCCATCCAGCGTCACCATCACACTTGTAGGCCATAAAAATTAGACTAGCACGGCACCACATCTTTCTCACGTCTCCTTTGAGTTTCAAAAACTCTTCAGAATCCATTTCTTTCCCCCACTGACCACTGGGGGCGGCTGTGCACTTGCGAAGTGGCATATCCAATAAATGATGTGCCAAGGTATTTTCATAACGCCACAGCTCATCTAACTGCTTCGCACTCATTTCGTGGCCACGAACCTGGAACATCCAGAACAATGCACAAAGAAAAAGTTGTTAAAACATGACCTGCTGGCGGTGAAGATAGTAGTCAAAAAGTAAACACTTACGCATGACATTTTCAGTCAATAAATGAACCCTAAACGTCAATCGTTATTCACCCGCGAAGTGCGAATAACGTGCTCATGACTGCGGCTGAGCACTCAGGCAGCGGTATTTTGAGTGCACCCGCGCACTCGAAAGCTGAGATTGAAGGGCTGCTGAAGCAGAGAGCTGGTGGAGCCGCTTAACCACCACTTTGAGACAAACTGACTTACTTGAGCGTCGTAATCGCAGCGCCAGCCAACGGTGCGATTTTTTTTAATTGCTTGCTCAATTGTTTGACCACATAACTGAACCCCTCAAGGAGCCATTTACAAAAATGGCTATTTCGTGTGCCCACCAGCTTCGGCGGAGCGCGGAGTAGCGTTGTGTACAACCTAACCTGCACTCTTGACAAGTTTGCTTATTTTCGTTTTGGTTTGACTACAGCCTCCTTTTCAATTTATCAAGAAAAACCGCCGCCACCTGCCGCGATTCATAAGTCCCTACTGGTAAATTAATAATAAAATTAGACAACACAGCACCAGGTCGGGCCCAGTTTGAACCGCCGCGCGCCCACCAGAAGTTTTTGTTTTTCCTTGGAGTTGCGGGGACGAGAGAAGTGTGCGTCGACGAGTCCCCACCACCATCAACGCGCCGGGCGAGCGGACGGGGGGAAGGAGGGGGGAGCGAGCACGGGCTGCTAGCTGGCTGCAGACGAGAGGTTAGGTGTCTACTAAGTACCAACAAGGTTCTCATAGAAGCTTTGGCGAGTGTGTGAGGCTACAATTTACTTCACACTGGAGCCACTGGAGGGCGCTGCTGGATTCATCGATGTCTTTGAGGTCGAGTGCTGAATCGATCCATCGATTTGTTTTATAAAATGTGTGTTGCAGTTAATATACAATTTTAAAAAAATATATTTAATTTTTATTTAATGTTTGGGTGTTGCCTTTTGAAAAAAAGTAAAAACTTGAAGTAAAAAACTTAAAAAAAATTAAAAAAA
>NW_023144625.1:2467189-2490672 GCF_012932325.1 Thrips palmi | reverse complement strand
TGAAAAAAAAAATTTTTAAAAAAATAGATATTAACTATTTGAGGCCTTAAGTGCCAAATTTCACGTTCAACCACACAGAACACAAACAATACACTAATTGAGAAAAACTGCAATCACTGATTCTTTTTCACGCATAGAAATGAATTTTTAAAGGTGGGCAAGGTTTAATCTATGTTCTGTGTTACTTAAGGTTACGTTATGGATGTAATGTGTTCCAAATTTGTCGGCATTTTACCTATCCTTTTGCCAATAAAAAAAACTTTTGGGCGTATAAAATATTTTGCTTGTTTAAGAAAAAGTGCCTGCCTAAAGCATTCAGTGCCATGACACCATTGTAAACAATCATTGTAATAAAGAATTGATCTGCAAGTGGGAAACAAGAAAAGACACAACAGATGCTTGGCATAACATACCAACAATTTGCTTCTTTATAAAGCTGCAGTTTACTGGTTTCGGCTTTAAATAGATCAAAGTGATTTTCCTGGGCTTTGTGACCTGCAAGGTGGTAAAGTCCTTCAGTCTTAAATTTTTTCAGCGTTTGCCTACTGACCGTTGAGAGGTGATTTTCGGCAAGGCTTGCTACAAACTGCTGTTCATCCTGGGGTTGCAGCAAGCGAATATAAGGGTCCACAGTAGCCTAAATAACAGAAAAGAACATAAAAGCTATGTGAAAACCTCATGAAAGTCTGACAACAAAATGTGAGGTTATGGTGCATAATTTATTTACCACAAAGAATCCATCTTCAACTCCAACATATCTTTCTTCAAGATCCTCTATCCACGAGATAAAACTACTCTCCCACTTTTGATCGTTTTGTAAGGAAACACGATCTACGTGAACAGGAAACATTTTCTCTTCTGCTACCTTTCTCCGGCTGACAACAATTCGTAACGCGAGGAGCCAGCGCAGGAACAGGCGCAGCCAACCGGCCTAGGAGATCTGTCCGAGTTGTTACTCTTCACCTTCTCTTTCGACCAAGTTCGATGAGCTGTTTGACGGCATCACGGCGTAACTCCTAAAAAACTAGTGAAACCTTCAATAGAACTGGCCGAAAAGAGAAGATAAACGTCTTATTCGCAGTCCTGACGCATATTCGCAGCACCGTGACGTCACACGCCGGTTCGGGGGGTTGAGGCTGTTGATGTGTGGAGCGCGAAACATCGGGCACGGCAGCCTCCTGGGAAACTACAGGTTCCCACGAACCTGCATCTGTCCGTGCTGTTGAATCGATTTACTAGAGATCCTGGCCACATCCCCCCTCTCTCTCTCTTTTGAATTTTTTTGACGCAAGTTCGTACTTTATTGGTAATTACTTGTTCTTTGTAGCAACATGTCGGCCTCGTTACGTAACGTAAGTTAATGAAGAGGATAAAGTTATTACGATTATCCTCATTGTTGGTGGTAGGTGATTTGGTTTTTGTGTATGTACTTGCTATTACATGAGCCTGTTCCCACAGATAGGGTTATGTGGGTGTTTCTCTCTCACCTGCCCATTATAGTTTATGTAAAAGTTTTAGTCGTTTCATTCAAATTTTCTACTTGTTGACAAATTTCAAAGTAATCGATCAGAATAACATTTTGAAAGCATTTAATTTATTTGAAAGAACTTGACACTGCAGAAAATTTGAATAATTTTGACTACTTTTGACCAGAATTCGTTCTGAGTCTTGGATCCAAAGAGGAAAAGAATCAGAAACAACCAAACATTTGGAACCAGAGCTCGGGGTTGCATCTGTGGGAATAAATTCATGTGTTGCAGTATGAATGCACTAAAAATGAAAATTCTGCCAACAATTGCTTAGAAAATTGATTTTAACTTTTTTAAAAATAAAACTCGCTTTACTTATATTTTGCTTTGATCGGAAATTCTTATTGGGTTTTGTACTTTCATTCTTAGGACTCCATCGGATATTGCTTAAGTGCTAGTCAACTAAATGAGTTGTATCACTATGATCTAAAGCTGGCAAACTTTTTAATGGACATACCCCTGAGAAAATGTGATGCGGTTCCAGTTAACCGTTTAAACTTCCCAGGCATGGATCCAGTTGAATTCCAAATTTTAAGGGAAGAGGTGAGGAAAATGTGGATGTTTGCCGCACAGAACTTTACTTGCAAAAAAACAGAACATGGATGGGGTCTCTTCTTTGGGCCGGAGATTGAACATAATGGAAAGTAAGTAAAATCTGTCTGACTTACTCCCAATTTTTGTTTCAAACCACAGCACAGTTTGTGGGCCTATTAAATGTGCTGATGTTTGTAATCATCTTCTGCAAATTATAATTTTTCTATAAGTTTTGTGAAGAAAAATTATTGTTTGTCCCTTGAGAAGCTTGTTTACCTAATAGTGCTAAAGTATATATGTTGCATAAGTTTCAAAAGAATGAATTGACACAGTATTTAAGAGGACTTTATTAATTGCTATGTGTATGGGTTGTTGACAGGCTGCTGACTTTGAATAATCCAGGGATAATGGGATGGCTAGCAAGAGTTCCATCTGTAGAGGAATGTCCAACTGGCCACCGCTATCTCAGGTCTCTCTGCTGCACAGATACTAGCGACAACATTTATCTGGGTGGTCCTATAAGTCTTGCAAACTTTGATGAAGTGGATCGAGTGGAATGCAAAAGATTTATTTCTTCCATTGAACCACGCAGAAATAAAATGTCAGTGACAAGGGTCCATGGGCGTCGTTTAGTAGCTGGAATGGAAGTGCTCTGGTCTTACAACTTAGATGCAACCAAGAGAACAAATCCAAACTTATCTCCACAAAATGAGTGGCAACTGGTAGGTGTTGTCACTGTCTCAATAATTTTATCTATTTTCAACTGATGGAAACTTGTTTAAAATAATTTCTTACAGGATACCTGTTGTTCTGAGGTAGAAAATGAAGGAAATCTGGAACAACTCCAGGTTTTAAGTACATCAGAAACTTGTAAGCAATCAGGACCTGATTGCAAGAAACGCAAAGTGGGTGGACATATGCCCAGTAGTAAGGCCCAGATCGTCAAGAGCTTCAAGCCTTGCACTTATTGTGGGATTAACATTTCATCTAATATTAAACGTCATTGGGCTTTATGCCATGCCAAGGACCTCTGCAAAGAAATGGGTGTTGAAAATGATAAGATCAACCCAGTTTCTCCCAAACTTTTCATGCAGCACCTAGACAAGGTTAACCATCTCTTCAACAGTCTGAATAACCACAATTACAAACTCATTCCTGCATGTAAATTCTTCGAAATAATGTAAGCAATGCAAAAATTTTGTAAATATTACTTGCTATCAATTTAAATCTCATCAAGAAAAGTATGAAGCTCTGTTGTTTTGTTTCATTATTGTTGATGAAGCCTCAGCCATCAGAATCATATCTCGTGTTTCAGGAATATTCCTTTGCTGAAATTGGATGCTTCAAGCGAAGAAAAAAACAGGATTTTTGAGACATTTTTATCAGAAGGTCGATCTGCATTCAAGAAGTACAATGTCTTGTACATGAAAGGGATTTCAGTACCCAAAAGTTATGAGGACCTGCTGTTGCCGAAGAAAATCACTAATTACTCTTGTGTGAATTGGAATGACACTCCTCCTGCCACTAATAATTTCTCATTGGAATCGTACCCACTTTCAGAGGTAGAAGCCAAAGTTCATGCCAAAGACATTGAGGACTCGCTCCACAATCTTGTTCTGGGTTGGGAAAAATAAGCTTTTTATCAACTTGATGCAAAAGTCTCAGCAAATAATATCCAATGGCTCAGTTTCTGCTTATGCAGTGTATGTATTTTATTTTGTTTATCTTTCCTGACTCAATTTTTGTTAAGTCATCATTTTTTGTAAAAATAAAAATTATGACCGGTTTTTGAATAAAAGCCTATGCTAATATTTTTACCAGTCAATTTTACCTCAGACCATGATTATTTTGAATTACGACCCTGGATTCCGGTGTGAGATTCATTTAATTTAATTCTCATAGGGTACAAAGAAGCTTCAAGATTATTTTTCATACCCTGTTCCCCAGCAGACTGCAGTGCGGGGTGCGGACGCGGACCGACACGACCACTCCTGACACTGGCTTCTTGCTGCTCTTATCTGTGACGCGTCAAATTTACTTCACTTATTCTGAGATGGTTTGAACATCAAACTCATCATCAGTCGACATCGATGGTCATTTGCTGTGCAGATTTACTGATTTTTAGTGCACAGTGGAGAACATTAGATCTAACTTCAATTTTCAACTTTAACCTAACAGTTCGTTTCCACTTCACTTCTTACATTCGGGGAACGCTACAATTCCTATTATTATCCTTTCATGACGGTGATTTACGTTCACTATTGTCTTCTAATGCTGCTTCTTATTTGCAGAAAGATGCAGTCCAACACAGTACTATGAACCGTCTGTTGTTCAATGCAAAGTTTTGGAAGAATGCATTTACTCTCTCTGAAGCCGGATCTAGAAGTACTGCTTCCCGGGCATGATCTGTATTTGTTCGATAAGGACTCTTGGAGTTGCATGAGAGGGTTGCTGAAACTCCTTGCTGATAATCTTTTTGCTAATGGACTTGCTGATCGTTACCTGGTGTCGAACCAAAATGAAGTCAGATTTACATGGACTTTGCACCTAAGTACTCCACATTATTCTCCTTCAGACAACATTGTGTTCCATTGGTGTGTTTGGAGAGAAGCTGCTGAAGCCAATCCATGACATTTGACAAATATATTGGTTTCTTTGTGTGTTTATGATGATTGGTTAAATGTGTTTTTTTTTAAAGCTTTATCTTTTATTTAGTTGTGTCTTCCTTTACAATTTATGTTTAGGTGCCTCGTACCATCAGGATTCAAGCAATTGCTGGAATCATATGCCGCTTGTAAAAATCTGCACATGGGGAATGTGTGTGGCATTCCTCTAGGAATGTATGACAAAGATTACCAAAGCTTTGCAGATGTCACAAAGATTATTTTGGTAAGATGTTTCACTTATGTCTTACCAGTTTCTGGTAATTGTGTAGGATTTCACATAATCAGTCTGGTCTTGTTTAAGCAGGTCATGACACTCCCAACAGATGTGCAACTTTATTCGTCTATTTGCACCACCCTCTCTAGTGCCTCTGCTGAGTGCAGCGAGAGAGTTTGCAGACTGCCAACATCACGTCAAGGCCACTTTCTGTATGTGTGAGCTGGTTTAACTTTTGCTTTGATTACCCACAAAAGCAATTATTTTAAGATCAATTTTAAATAGTTACCTTATTAAAATTATGACAGACCTAGTTCTTTTCTGGGGGCAAAGGTTTTGAAATAAGTCCCTTTTCAACATGTGGAGTCCTGGTTTTCATTGAGATTTGCTGGAACTTTATAGAAATTCAAATTTCTGTTGTCAGAATCAATTGTGTTCTGTCTGTTCTTTTCTCAGGAACGAATCAGAATCTCAGAATCTCATTTTGCCATGTGGATCACAGGAAAACTGCCAAACAAGAGCTGGTCCTTTCAGTAATACATGCTCACAATGTGAAGAAATATGCTCATTAAGTGATGTTTTACCCACTTTTCCACTTGCAGTTGCTGATGTAAGAATAGAGCTGATTTTAGATATATGCTTTTTCAATGTCATTCCCCCCAATTATCCCAAATAATATTCTTTCCCTTTTTTTCCATGCAGGTCTACAAAGATAATTTTAGTGGGGTGAAAACAGAACCAGCTGCAGATGAAAATGGAGAAGAAAACATAGGAGACAAATTTTCTTATCATGTAGTGCAAGGCACCGAATCAATACTTGAAACAACTGTTAAGAAACAGCTGCTATTGGGAAATCTGCTTCATATTGTGAAGACCTATGCTGCCCTGAGTCTTTCAGAGTGCTCTGATTATGCTGGTTTTCACCCCTTCCCACCACACAAAGTCAAAAGGACAAAGATTATTCTTGAATGCCCTGGATGTAATATTCCAAGTTCATGCACTTCCTCTTCTGCATTTGTGAGGTTGCTTCGTCATGTGAAAAGAAGGCATCCTATGGACTGTGATGTGCTATTGGCTGACATTGTGGAACGTTATGCTCCCCTCATTAAGTGCATGAAAAGGAAGGTAGCAAAAAGTAAAGTTCAGTGCCTAAAAAGAACAAAAAATGAAATTTAGTCTATCATCCCCTCAAATTGATCCAAATTGGCAACCCCAGGTCATAGATTTTGTCCATAATTATCAGTGTTTTCTTTTTGTTGATTGTACATGATGCCATCTTGTGAGACATTCTGTTCGCCTGGTTCTGCTTCTCTAAATTTTGGTTAATTGTTTAATCTTCTATTGCTTTGTTTTGATTGACGGGCTGATTATGTGGCCAGTTTCCACCAAAGGGTTAGATGAATTGTATGATAAAGTGCAAACGTTATCCAAAATCAAACTAGATTGGGGGCTTTTTTTATAATTTTGCAATTTTTTGTGTTGGATTTATTTTATGTTGTATAATATGTCAATTTTCACTTGTTCCTGTTCATGTTATGTGCATGGAAATGACACTTTTCTAATAGACTCTCCGAATGCTCTGTTTATTTTTTATGTGTTAAGTTGCAGTTGCCTCCGATGTGATCATTGAAGTTGGCGTCCTCATAGCCAGGAATTGTCTTGAGAAATTGTATGATAAAATGCAGGTGTTGTGTTGAATCAAGTATGTTGAGGTTTTTCTTTGTCTTGTTCTAATTTGTGTTTTAGATGAATTTTATGTTGTATAATATGGTTGTACTAACTTGTTCCTGCTCATTTGATGTGCATGGAAAAGTGCCTTTGGTAAAGGTCTCTCTAGATGTTGTATCTATATGAAGTAGTTTACTCCTCCGATGTAATCATTCTAGTTGATATTATGATATAATTTTGCGAGGCAGGAATCGTCTTGACATATTGTCTGTTTCAATGCAGATAGATGCTGTGTTGAATCAGATCTTAGGTTTTTTGTGTTGTGTTCTAGTTTATGTTTACTTGTTCCTGCTCATTTAATGTGCATGGAAAAGTCACTTTGATAATGAACTCTCCAGACAGCTTATCATTGTCATATATATTTTATTGCTTACTACTTCTGTTGTGAGGTTTTTCATAATGACAATGCAAATGCTGTCATTTTGTGCTGTCTATCTAGAGGTAACATTTCATTATGGCTGGCTGATAGCTTGATACCTTTAGTTTTTTTGTGAGAAGGCTTCAGAGTATACAACTGAAATTTTCCTGTGAATTTCTATAAGTAAGGAACTTCTGCGATTTAGGGGCCCCTTCTGTGAAGTTCATGTTATATAGCAATCTTTGGAAAGCAAACAAACTGCCACTAGATTAACTAAATGCTACAAAAGGAAAATGTGTAGAGGAATTTTTAAGGCATTAGGTTTTTCAACACCCACGAGTTCGTATATTTATAAAATTTCAGTGATGGCAAAGAAATTGCGAAATACTCTCGAACAGGCTTATTGTAAGAGAAGAAAAAGTGACCTCAAAAGAAGGAGATGTTGTCAATATGTCAAAAGTATATAATAGATTGCCACAAGATATAAAGTATAAAAAAGCCAAGGTCTTTGAAAAAGAGCTTAAGAAGTGGCTTATAGAAAGAGAGTTCTATAAAAAAGAAGAATTTTGGAAGTGGGATGATAAAATGTCAAGTTCGTGAGCAGGTCTTCTTTGTCAAGTTAAATTGAATTGTATTGTGGTAAACCGACATGGTCCTGGTGTTTTTGTAAACATGATATATGACCCAATAAAAGTAATAATAATAAAGCATAAAATGCTTATCCAAAATTGTTGAGATTATTGCAAGTCCACTTATCGCTGCCCCTACTCTAGAATCTCTGAAATAACTCCGAGCTTTCAGGATAATATATCTGACTTTATAAACAGAAAACATTGGTTAACAATACAACAGCCGTTTTCAGATGTTTAGCAGTACATTCTGCGCAGTTTCCTGTCAAGCTGCTCCCAGCATCCTGGAAACCTGTGAAGCCCAACGTTACATACCAAATTGAGTACCAAAACTCTTTCATTTTTAGATTAATGTATCAATTGTTTGAAGAAGTTCATCATGTTTTCTAAAATGACTTAAATTTGTGGTCTGGAGAATCATGCAGCAAAACGACAATTTCCCCTTCATGATGGCACATGAGCGGTCCCCTAATTGCTCTTTCCCTTTCGCATGTTCCTAAACCATGTTGGTTTTGAGAATAGAGAATTCTCAGACATCCAATATTTGTGTTCCAATCTAAGAAGGGCAGTCACATTGTTTGTAATTGCAAGCCTTCTGAGTAATATGGAAACACGACCAAAAGAAAATTTTAAATTGCTTTTTCAGTGAAAGTGATAAGGCTGCTATAAATTGTTGTTTGTATTTAATATGTTAATTTCACTGTATGAAGTGGGAAATTTTGGCACTCATATCACACATAACATTGTCAAAGAGTCGGATTCAAAAGTTGACACTCAATCTCATTTTTTAAGTTTCATGTTTAATCATAGTGTTTCTTGACACACAATATCATAGTGTTTTTTGACACACAATAACTAAGTAAAAAGGATGCAATCTTATTGTTTTGACACACTGAAACAATTAAGTACAAAAGGAGGCAATTTCATTGCTTTTTGGCATACACAAACAATATAGTAAAAAAGAAGGCACCTTATAATTAAGATTACATGAGACGACTGACGGCATCATCATACACCCAGTAGGTGTTTGTCAATAGCTGAAGGGCCTGTTCAATATCACCACACTTCATTGACAGGTCCTCAAGTTTCTGGTCAAATGGTGGATACGAGTAAACACCTGAAGCAAAATAAGGATGTAATGCATGATTTGTAACACAAACAGTCAGAAAAAGACCAAAACCTACCCTGGGCATGAGTTTTGACCCACATTAAGACGGTACGGTCATACATCTCGGGGTCATTTGACAGCATTCTTGCTGCGTCGGTGTTTAATGGGCTTTCTGGGTTTGGTTCAGCAAGCAGACGTTGAACCATGACACAGACATGTTTCAAGGGAATAGATGGCTTCCTTTAACAAAATATAACATTGTAATTACACAATGACTTCTCAGAAAATGTCAGGATTTCCGTTCTAAATCCTTACCATGTTTCAGCCAGTCGATCCATGCATACCTTTCCCCGTGGCCCAACATTAGGGTGAAATACCCTGGTAGTGAAAACAACCTGTAATAACAAGAGGCACTTGATTAGAATTAACATTGAGTTAGGCAAGTCCAAAGAAAAAAAAAGGTCATAGGATTCTTTGGCTTTACCTTTGGGGCCTCAAAAGGGTAATCTTGAGGCAGTACAAGCTTCAGGTGGAATATGCCAGAAGAAAACGGACCGTCTGGCCCTTGAATCGCCACCTCAATGTTCTTCATGTCTGCTGAATTAATGAGGAATATGCCATCCGTGTTCTAAATCACAAAAGACAGAAAATAAATTAATTGGTGCAAACCCTCTTTTGTCTGCAGTGCCAAGCACCAAATTAATGTAACCCATATCAAAGTTTTTGTCATTTACTAGTTCCTCTTAGTTCCTGCTCATTATTAGAGGTTCAGTTCTTACAGGTTGAGGCACGCCAAAATGTTCTGAGCTGTCAGAAATACTATGCAAATCAGTTAAAATTATAGAATTTTTAATTGAAAAGAAATAGTAGCTTTTGTGCCCCAAGGGAAGCAGCAAGACAAAACGATTACATAATGAACTGGGACTGATATCAGAGGATTAGATTTTGACGTCTAAATGCCATTCTTGGGCCATACGACTTCTTGACCTGCTTGTTCTCGTTGGTATGCTATCCAAAAACATTGGAAAACACTGGGGCAGATAGCAAAGGAACAAGAAACCTGGTTGCCTTACAATGCGTGTCCGCCCATGCCCGACGTCCCAAGATTGGCATTTTTCTTGAGAATAGTTCGCATGTGACTGTTAAAAATGGTAAAGCATAGTAATTTACATCGCCTGTTACATTTGGTTCAAATAGTGCCAGTAATTGGAGGACGGACATGGCCAGGCATTCATTGAAAGGCCGGCTCAGAGGCGTGGCGAGGCCGGATGCGCAATGAGGTTATGATAGATTAGAAACACGTATTTGGTTTCAAATCTAATATTCCCTAAAGATATCAAAATATTAGTACGAACCTCCGCAAGTTTGCCGATATCTTTCATGACTACCAGTGGATTCCGAAGGGTCATTGTGATGTTCGACGAGACAAGATCTGAATTGTATGGCTTCAGTATGGGACATGCACAGGGGGGCTGTTCCGGATGGAGCACGGAGGATGGAGCGAAGAGAAGCGGAGTGGGAATAGGCGTCTATTCGCTGCGCGCTTCCCATTCCGTTCCGCGCGAATCCACTTCCGCTTTCCTCTCCGCTCCACTTCACTTCGCTCTATTTTCCGGAAGGTCGCGTCTCGCGCCACGGTCACCGGAAGCCATATAATAGGCCGATCGAGGGGGGGGGGGGGGTCGCCCTTCCCTGAAGGCAGCGGAGCCGACTGAATGGTAGGCAAACAGTCGCACATTAACCCTTTAGGTAGGCAACTTTCGCGACATCACCCCACCCCCCCTGAACCCGTCCCTGGATCCGCCCTTGATCCGAACTTGCCTATGTGGCAGTCGGCGGGTGAACGGGTGGCAAAAAAGGGAAAGACAAAGACACTGGGGCAGCCCTGGTGACCAGATCGCGGCCGCGGAAATGGGGCGCTGGTCCACCGGCCAGATAGTGACAACGGCACAGCTACCCTCGACGCTGAGAGCCGAACTGTTAGAGCCAGAGATCCCGAACTAAAACTAGTTTCCAACCCAGCCTGCGCCTGATTTAAAATACACAAACAAAATTATTTTCAGTTTGAGTTAATGACCACGCACCGTTCGCAGTGTCCTGGGAAACCGTTCGCAGTGTCCTGGGAAACTGGCAGTGCCTTGAGGAACTGGCATTTCCCTGGGACCTGCGGGACTTTCCTTCCCAATGAGCGGTACGTTTCGTAGTGCCTGTTATCTCTTATGAAACTGACCTACCGATAAGGATCTCCATTACAATGTATTCCCGTGTGTCTGCATGGGCACCTTGCTCATAAAGGCCAAGACTCAGTGACTTCTATGTGATTAGCCATGACGGCTTGTCTCCAGTTTTACACTTCACTGAGTGTTGAACATAATGGCAAAATAATATGGAATTTAATTGCGACATGTGGAATATTGTGTGGAACTAACAAGCGATTTCAAGATGTATGTGTTGGAGAACAAAGATCCACTGAACTCGTCACTTTCGACGACAAACTGAAGTATTAGAAAAATGTTGGGCAAGGCAAATTTTGCAAGCATTAAGTAAGAAAATTTAGATTTCAAAGATATTTATTACCTTTTTCCGTCAACTCATTGAACCACAATGTTACAAAATTGGCTGGATTACCAAAGGCTGCTTTAATTAATCAAGAGGGATAAACATTTGCGATGTTGAATCATCATAAAGCCAGTATGTGGTTTCAGCCTTTTCAATTGTCAAACAGGTTTTAATCCTATATCTTTTAAAAAAAAATGCAGAAAGAATAATCTTTGGTGATTCTGCAAGATTAGGAACCTGGCAGCACATTTTTGGTCTAATATTCTGTACATGCCCATAAAATAACATCAAATGTAAAAGGGACCTAAACTACCACTTCATCATATTCTAAATCCAAGGCCTCTTGGATTACAGAGTCAACACTGAATGACGCTGAGTGTAAGAAGGTCATTATCTGTTCATCTGATGGCAGAGGGTATTGCAACAATTGATTTGTAAGAGCAATGATATTCTCGTCATTGCTGATGGAGGAGCAGCTTCGATGCCTATTTGGAATAAGCCCTTGATTAAGGCTGTTTAAGTCATCCACAGTGGCATCTTCAATCTCAACAAAAACATCTTGAAACAAAAAGAATCATGCAATCACAATTAATTGGTGGGGGTGGAAACCCCAAAATTTTTGTTTCCTGGGTGGCTTTTGGTTTGGGTGGGTTTCATTTTGAACGGGGTCGGCCACCCGGGTAATTTTCATTTTTTTGTTTTTTTGGGGGTTTCACTATTGAAACCCAAAAAAAAATTAAAAAACCCAAAAATCATTTTTCTTAACACCCTGCAAAAAACAATCCTGGGGGGGGGGGGGAACGCCCCAAACCGTTAAAAGGCCGGCCCTGTTTGGGGTTATTTTAATAAGAATTTTAATAAGGGGGGGGGGCCCCCCCCCAAAAAAGGGGAACCAGAAAAGGCCCCTTCCGGGATAGCGCCCGGCCCAATTGGAGAACCTTGTTGGCAAAACCAGATTGCCCGGGGGAGCAAGGGGGGCCAAACCACCAATGATATTAAAAACCAAAAAAATGAAAACCTGGGGAAATGAAGGGGGAAAATTTTGACCTTCCCACTTTTTTTTTTCCTTAAAAAAAAAAAATCCCCTTTTTGGAAAAAAAAACAAAAGACCCCAAAAAAAAAAATTTAAAAAATTGTTAAACTTTCCTTTTAAAAACTGGAAAAACAGGAAAAAAATTAAAACCAAAAAAGGGAAGTTTTTTTGCCAAAAAAAAAAAAATAAAAGGAAAAGGCCCAAGTCTCACACCCACCGATACATAATGAAAAAAACACCCTTGAACTACCACGTCAAAGACCCTTCTGAATGCGTTCATGATTGCGTCTTCAAAATCACATATTACTTGAGTGAAATTCCAATGGCCCAAGCGAATCCGTAAGTGCACAAGCACAGAGACATATGCGGCCTCTGTCTTTCTCTCCATGAGGCACCACAAAAGAGGAATCACCTGAATAAGATCATTTCTCAAGAATGTTACTTTAAAGAACAGAAGAATTGTAAATGAGGCAGGACTTATTAAAATTACTCACTGTGTGGCCATACACACAAACAATAGTGAAGACCTGATAAAGTTCCAGAAACCAGAAGATAGACTTCACTTATGAAACACGTTAATTATTCAAGTAAGGCAACAAGACAGATATAAAAAGTACACCTCTCACCTGATAGCAGTTGTCAATTGATGGGGAAATGTAAAAAGTGCCATCTGCAAACATTACTGGAACTTCTCTCAAATGTTGTAGATTCCTTTCGCTGCAGTAAATAACACTATGAGACCCATCCAGTGAATCCACAGACCCACTGTAGATGAAATCTTGCAAGTCCGTTGTTCTTGTGAGATGCGCCCAGGCAGGATTTTGGTGGATTGCAGTCAACTCCCGTAAATTTGATGGAATGCGAGGAAAAACTCCATTTCTTGACCTCTGCATTGATGAACGCAAACCTCGGTAGGTGAGACGTGAACGAATTTGACGGTTAGCATTTCTACAGACAAAACATTAAAAATGTGAAAAATTTCAAAACCTTATGATCAAGAGTTTTTAAAAGTAAAGGGCATCAAGGGATATGACTGACCTGCTTCTTTCCTGACGAATGATTTCAGAGAATGAAATGTGAGTCATGGATCTAGCTTGATTTACAATGTTCGCTCTTAAACCTCGAGTGAGGGCCCGCAACGGATCTGGGGCGTGGTTGTGCAGTTGGGTCTGCTCCAATGCACTTCCATAACGCCATTTAGCTCGCCCATGGCAAGTTGATGTAGCACAAATGAAGTATACTGTTGAGGGCGAGTTATAGCTGTAATGGTAATAGTATCCATCACCACTACAGTTAGGAATCAAAAGAAAAAAAAACATTAAATGTGATAAACTGTGCATGAACGTTGACAAAAATTAAACAAAAATTTTAATAGTTAAAAAAAGATTTTGCCTCCTCCTAGGGATGATTTTTTTGATGAATATATTTTGTGTTTTAAATGGTCGCCCCAACCTAAGAAGGCAAAAACCTGGCTTTTTTTTAAAAAAAACGCCAAAAAATTTCCCCAACCCCCGGGCCCCCCCATGATTGGTGGGCAAAAGAAGAGGAAAAAGGGAAGATCTTTTTTTGTGGCCTCCCCTTTACGTAGGGCCCCGGGGGGAACCAAGGGTTTTCTGTGGGGCCGGAATTTAAAATATTTTCCCTGGGAAATAGACGGGGGCTGGGCCATTTTCAGATAGAAGGGGGGGGGGGGAGTGCCCTCTTGATAGAGGGATCGGCCCGCGAAGGCAAATTTTAAAAGGTGCTTTGGGGGGTCTTTGCCGAGCGGGGGACCCACGGCCCGGCCCGCTGATGGCGGGAAGAAGAGGAAGAAAATACCTTCTCGAACATGGCGGCCGGCCCCTCATTGGTCCTAGCAGCCGACGGCGGCCGGCCGCCATGCGGCAGAGACCAGGTAGCGGATGTTTTCTTCTGATGTGGAGAGGCTGTACATCCGGTTTTCATCGTGTCATTTGTTCTGTTATTGTTATAGGTCCGAATCCGTAGTTGACTTTGTCTGTAGGTTAGGCTGCAATTCACGCAATTCACAATAAAATTTTATCGGTAAGATCGCTAGAGAGCATAGAATGATTATAAGTGACTCAGAACATCTTCAATTACAATCTTGCATCGTCCCCTACTGTTTTTGGTTGTAGTAGGGCCTTGGTGCCTTGTTTGCTGTTTGCCCTGCACGCTAGACGTAATGCTTCGACTCTATTTTTTTTTGTCAGAAGAATGGAGTTCCCACCACTGTTAAAAATTCAAGGCGCTCAAACTGGTAGTTCACTTTACCACCTGAACGATGGATTCTTCTACACACGATCCAGGCAAAATGGTAGTACTGTCTATTTCCGTTGCTCTAAATGGAGAGGCGGCTGTCAAGTAACAGGAATCCTAAGGTCAGGATGTTTTGAGAATTCACTTCTCCATAATCATCCACCAGATCCATTTTATGTTGCTTTAAAATTGGATCGCCAAAGGCTTGTGAATGAGGCCTCTAATTTGGATCATGCTACATTAGGAGACGTCTTCATGAACACAAGGTTTTTAAATGCAATAACTACACATCATTCAAAACATGCCAACATTCGGAAGGTTCATTTATTTCTTGTTTGATTGCAGAGTTTTGTTTCCAGATGTTTTAACACCACACAGCCTGCAACCTGCTATGGCGCGCATGAGGTTAAATGCTTTGCCCGTAAAGCCGACCACTTTGCAAGATCTTGATGCTGTTCTAAGAGATGACAGATATAGATGCATTAGTGCTACAAGTGGATTTGATGATTCAGTCTACTGTGGATCCACCTTGGCACCTGATAATAGTCTTGTGGTTCTCCTTTTATCACGAGATTGCAAGGAGTTTATAAGATTGGCTACCATTTTATTTGGCTTCAGCACACCGTTTGTGATGCAAGGATCTCCGCACCAATATGTGGTAAGATTCCTCTTATCCGTTAACATTCTATAACGTGCCTTTTCCTATCAAAATTTATTTACAACGTTTCCGACTTTTAGATCCATGTGATATGTACTATGTGGGATAACACGGTATGTAATGCAAGATTCAATAACTGCATTGACAGATTGAAAAATTTCATGGTGAATATTGAATTTAGAAAACTAATTTATTTTGATTCTTTATAGTTTGTAATTCTGGCATGGTTTATAATTGAGAGATTTAGTGAGCAGAGTTTTATAGCTGCTTTCTCTTACCTAAAACAAATTCTTGGGAGGACACATTTCAAAACCATTATGAGTCAGCCTGGCAGCCTGGAGAGTACTGCTTACAGAATGGTTTTTTCACCAGTTGCTGTGACATTTGGTTTGCAAGACTTTGTGCAAGTAAGTAAATATTATGATCTACCACAGCAAATGATCAGTTGTGGTGTTGAGTGTACTCAATGAGACCTTCTTTACAGACTGTTTCCAACTTCGTCCAAGCTGAGATACCAATTCATGATTCACATTTGATTGACCTTGCATGTCTAGTGTGTGCACTGCCTATTTTGCCCAGTGAATTTTTGCACATTGGTTTAACTGTTGTCAGAGAAGAAGTAAGGAGCTTTCTAGGTGTACAAAACCATGCTAACATCTTACTTCGTCATGTTGAATCATCTTGGATGAGTGTTTCAAACGACTTTTCTGTCAGTGGTGATCATTTCCGCACGAGCAACATCAAGTAATTTGTCATTTGTAGTACACAACATTTTATTCTAGGTCTTTGCAGGCATAACATTGATATTCTTTTCTCTCTTGCAGGGAAACTGTTCAGATGAAAGTGGATCGACTTTTGGACACTCACAAAAATAACATTTATAATTTAATTGGTAAGTACTGTTCACACAGAGTTCAGTGCAGTTGTATTGAGGTGTGGGTGAAAATGAAGAATTCTTAAAACTCTCTGAGATTTTTCAGTCTTGAAGTTATAATGGCACTTATTGTGGAAGGATTGCATACCATGCTTAGATTCCCTCATCCAGCCACAGTCGGCTTACTTGTCTAAATGTAGTTAGTTTGTTCATGAAAGTCTGGCTCCCTGAGGTATTAAGGTGGTACTACAATTAAGCCACAAGTCTTGTGATAATTAAAATCTTAACGGTATTGGTTGAGGATTGGGAAGGTAAGATAGTGAGTAGGTCTAGAAGAACAAAAAAAATTTCTGTTTGTACTTGAGAATTAGCACTACCAAAGAATGAAGAGAGCTGTCTTAAATCTGTTAATTATTAGCAGAGCAAGATTTAGAGAAGCAAGAACACAGAGGGTCAATACCTTAAGTTAGAAATAATAAGGCAAATTTGTAGTCCCTTCAAATACTTGAGTTGGTGGTTTCTGCGATGACAATTATCTTTCAAACAGATAAATTTGGTGTCTTCACTTCTTTAAATCTTGTTCTACTCTTTATTCTCAACAGATTTAAGAAAGCTCCTTCCATTCCTTGAAAACGCCCAATGAAAAGTATACAACTAACAGTTGTTTCTTACAGTTATTCACTTCCTTACTTTCTGAATACTCACCAATGCAATTTTTGGGCTTCATTGTCTCCATGTATTTGAGTGAGAATTTTATGAGCAGTTACTGTAGTCCAAGCTCATTGCCATAGCACCTTAAGTGGGCAGTCTCAAAAGAAATGTAGTTTCTAAAATCAAGTGATTTCAGTTGCAAACATAATTGTGTTCTGAGTATTTCTCACAGCTATTTTTAAACATTTTGTTGTATTTGTAAGAACAATCATCAGAGATTAATTGCTGTTATTTCTCAGCACCAAAACTTTGTTTCTCTAGGATGAACTACCCCTGATAGTCAATAGTTATGATTTGATTCTGTAATGTCAATGGTGAATGTCTTAACTCAAGTGTCAACATTCATACCATTTCTGCCCTTATTTTAACCAACACCTCAACTGGCACATAGGCCAGCAGCAAAAACTTGCCAGTTCTAAAGGAGTAGTCCTCTCAGTTTCTGTGCCCCTGTCAATGAACTAATCAATAATTGGAATGTTTTATTAGGTGGCATTGCCCGCATAGCTGAAGTCACTAAGAGGGACATTGAAGACTTTAAAGTTGCCAAGAAGATAAGGCAGAGAAGGGAAGTCATTTCTCTTTCAAATGAACAAGATATTGTTATGCTGACACGAGCTTTGATTCATCCATTTGGAAGCCAATTAGTGGCTGTGAAAAATCTTCTGAATGTGGTATCATTAAGGATCAAGCATTTACTTCTCCGTTAGATTATATTTCTCCTGTTCTAGTATCGGTGTACTTTCCTAGTGAAATATATTGTACGGTGAACTAAGGACGTTCTGTTCTGCGTCTTTTCATTACAATGTCTCACTAATGCTAGAAAAAATTTCCAATAATAATAGAAGCAAATAAAAACAGAACAAAGTCCACATTCAATTCACAAAACATATGACCTTGTTCAGTTTCTTTTCCTATCAGACACTACAAAACATCACGCTCTAATGAATGTAACAAAATGTCATGTTATGGCAGATTGTATGACAAATATACGCTCCGGATAAGCCTCAGGTCAGCCCTTCTCCGCAGCGCATATTTCTCATACAACTGCAATTTCCTTTTTTTTCCGTTTTTGTTCTTCTTCTTCTTCTTCACCTCCCCATCCGAAAGGCGGGAACTGCCTTGAGTGGGTGTCGGTTGTCCAAGGAGTCCAAATCTTTCTCAATATATTCATTTTCCATCTATCGGTGCAGCAAAAATGGCGAACAACGGTAAGATATAAAAATTTATCGATACACAACGTAGTCTGATAATGACGCTGACCGTTTATGCCATAAAGAAATAAAGTAGCGAACCTTAGCCTCTCAAGGTGCAAATCATTACTCGATTTGGCCATATAATTTGACTATAATGGACTGATTAGCACAAGATCATATCTTCATGATATCGGGGAGAGTTTTCGTTCTGCTAGTTTCAAGTTATTCAGTTCATCGGGTCACCTTTATGAAATTTGACTTTGACTGACTTTGAAAGAACGCAGTGTCAATTTGCCCAATTTAGGTCCCTAGGATCATCATAATCTTGAAAGATCTCCCGAATGGTATGGCTATGTGTGTTATTACTGGATAAATTTTCTGTTTCAGGACTACCTCCAGTCAGGGTGAAGGCGGTGCATGTTCACCTCTCCAGCTCTACCCCACGTAAGTTTTTCTGTGTATGATTCTCCATATCACTTGATCATTCCCAACTTACACAAAATCAGGGCTTTCCGTGAAGATCGAATGTGACAAATAATGATAAATTTAATCCACTTCTTATTTTAATGTAAAATATTCTTCTATTACCGCCAGCATGTCCCAAAGGTCTGTGTTATGAACCAATAAGTGAGTGGTTCATCTAACATGGACTGATGTATGCATGCGCCTTTTCTGGTCACCCAACCCTTACAACAAGTGTCGAAGAAAATTTTTTTCTACTCCGTCAACTAGCCACGCATATAGTTTTGTTTTGTACTGACCATACTTCTTGGAGTAGTTCTTTGTGGTCCATGTGACAATGTAACAGAGAGATATTTCAAATATCTACCAACTTTCTTAAATCGTTTACCTTAAAGTGGTAAAAAATGGAGAAAAAACTAATTTTTGCAATTAAATTGTAAAGTTTGCTCAGTGAAAACAAAAAAAAATTCAAATAATGCTCTGTTACATTGAAGTATAGGGGTTTAGGTAACTCCACAACAAATTTCAGATCATTCCGTCAAAAAACTTGGCGTGGCTGATTTTTCTACAAAACGCTTAATTTCAATTAAAAAAGCCTACTGTGGCTAAATGGATGGGCAGATTTGGTTAAACGCCCTAAAGTTTCAACCACCACAGCCAAGTGGTATAGAAGTTTCCATTTTCACCCACACCTCACCTTAAAAGAGCTTGATAACAAGGCTATCTTCAACCTACGGTTCTAATTTTATAGCTGCTCTGTTTTCCACTTTATATTTTCTCCCACATCTCCCTAAACTGAGTGATAAATATTTTGTGTTTACCTCTAATAAATATTGTTTATTTGTGTTCAGGCGGTCTTGAGAGAGTGGCTGCCATCCTCCGCGCCCTCCAGTCCATGTCCCAGGATGAGGCAGCAGCTCCAATAGAACCAGCTCCTGTTGAACCGGCTGAGGAGGCGCAGAGCTGCTCGATCTGCCGCAGTAACAGTGCAGATTGTAAACTCCCATGCGGCTGCACCTATCATCGTGCATGTATTACTCCTTGGCTTATAAGCAACAGCACATGTGCAGGACCCTACTGTGATTCATTTTATGTGCCTGATGACCTTCTTAACTTGTAACGTAGTCGTCCCTGCTGTTTTTTAAAAATTTGACTAATATGAATAGTCCTGAATATATATCTTAACAAACAAAATATGGTCGTAATTCTTGCAAAATTTGCCTTGCCTTACATATTTCCTACACTTTAGTTGGTGGCTGAAACTGACAAGTTCAGTGGAATTGTGCGTCCACCAGCTCAGCAAAGCATAAGCGCGCAGAACTATAGAGAATTAAACAAACGCAGCCTTTCAACAAATGCATTAAACTTGAACAAACATTGTAATAAAGAAAGCAAGGAAGTAAATTTTAAAAAATTATTAAAACACTATCTGGTACTTAGCGCTACAACTTCAATGACAGGCTGTTTATTTTTCACAACACAACATCAGCTGGGGAAAATACTACAGTGACAATTCTTATTTCATAGTCTGCTTATTAGTATTTAATTGAATTAATACTTCGGCCTCAACTCACATGAAATCAACAAGCCTCAAGACAGGGCAGCTACTCCGAGCTAAAAGTGTTAAGTACAGAGCCCAGATAGACTTCATGGTTCCTTGATGACAGTGAGTGAGGTCAGGACTCACTCCTCTCTGAAGGCGAGGCGGTCACAGTCCAATGCATAATTAAAAGGCCTGATTAAAAATTCAGATTACAAATTAATCGTATTAGGGAAGAGGTCACGAGTAAGCTCATAGGTACCATTTACACTACAGCCCTAGGGCACGCGCGCCATGTCATGTGATTATTTTGTTTCAGAACGAGACGCACTACTTAAATAAAATGGTACCTGAAAGGTAGATGCGTGAGCAATATTAACTTGAACAAAACGGGCCGTTTTAAAGAGGCCCAATTTTTGTGGGGCGTACAACCAAATGTTTACAACGCGCCAGTATGAGAATTTTTGAGGCCGCTTCCCAGTGCCCGGGGAAACTGGGACGCTGCGGTCGCAGTGTCCTGGGAGACTGACAGTGCCGTGCGGAACTGGCGTTTCCTTGGGACGTAGGTGGCCAGTACACGCACAAGCCTGGTCCATAAAAAAAGAAGATCCCTCTCCTGGGACCTAGTACTTTCCTTCCCAATGAGCAGTCAGTTTCGGAGTGCCTGGTATCTCTTCTGAATCCGACCCATCATTAAGGATATCTACTGAAATGTATTTGTGTATCTGTACAAAGAGCCACCTTGCCCATGAAGACAAAGACTAAATGACTTCAAGTGATGAGCCATGACGTCTTGCCTCCTCTGCATTTCACTGGGTGTTAAGACAACATCACTATCCAAATACAAAGTAATGGAATTCAACTGCGGTATGTGGAATGTCATTAGGAACTGACAAGCCGTTTCAAGACGTGTGTGTTAGAGAAAGAAGTTCCACTGAACTTGTCATCTTCAGCGACAAAGTGAAGTATTGGAAAATATTGGGCAAGACAAATTTAGCAAGCATTACATAAAAATTTGGATTTTCAAGAGTATAATTCAAAACAAAAAGGGGTTGCACATCAACAGCTTTGTTAAAAAGACTGGAGTCAACATCATTAAGATAAAAATTAAAAATACAAGTTGAAACTAATTAAAGCTCACAATATTGTTTAGGTTGTAGGGCGTGCACACCCAGCAAAAAAGGACAGAAGGGGCTCAATAGCTTCGTTAAAAAGACTGGAGTCAACATCATTAAGATAAAAACTGAAAAGACAAGTTCAAACAAATTAGCTCACAAAATCGTTCAAGGTTGCAAGGCGTGCACACCCAGCAACAGGACAGACAGGGCTCAACAGCTTCGTTAAAAAGACTGGAGTCAACATCATTAAGATAAAAATTAAAAATACAAGTTGAAACTAATTAAAGCTCACAATATTGTTCAAGGTTGTAGGGCGTGCACACCCAGCAACAGGACAGACAGGACTCAATAGCTTCGTTAAAAAGACTGGAGTCAACATCATTAAGATAAAAACTGAAAAGACAAGTTCAAACAAACTAGCTCACAAAATCGTTCAAGGTTGCAAGGCGTGCACACCCAGCAACAGGACAGACAGGGCTCAACAGCTTCGTTAAAAAGACTGGAGTCAACATCATGAAGATAAAACTTGAAAATACAAGTTTAAACTAATTAAAGCTTACAATATCGTTCAAGGTTGTAGGGCGTGCACACCCAGCAACAGGACAGACAGGGCTCAACAGCTTCGTTAAAAAGACTGGAGTCAACATCATGAAGATAAAACTTGAAAATACAAGTTTAAACTAATTAAAGCTTACAATATCGTTCAAGGTTGTAGGGCGTGCACACCCAGAAACAGGGCAGACAGGGCGAAGTTGAATAAACGGCAAGACGCAAGCACGGCACACGAACATGCCGCAGCTCCTCAGCACACTATCAGCCCTCAGCTGGTTGCACATCCGACAAGGCGGGCGCTGAGGAGCAGCAGCTTGGGCAGACTGCATTGCTTGCATAGGTTGAGCAGGCTGCATTGCTGGACCAGGCATAGGTTGGGCAGGAAGCATAGCTGGACCAGGCTGCATTGCTTGGGGCAGTGCAGCCGACAGCATGTTTCTTAACTCCGTCTCTGCCCTTGTGGGCCTGCCCACCCGCCGCCTTGGAGAAGGAGTGTCTAAAAGGAGTAAAGAAGTGCATGTAAGGTTTTGGTGCCACTACCCTTGACTAAAAAAATTCAGACAATATGAACTCACTGTTCTGCATGAACTGATGCAGCAGGTTGGGGAGCTGTGCCTGCAGATGGCCCTGGGGGCCCTGCGCCTGAAAGTTGGCAAGCAGCTGGGCTTGCATCTGTTGTTGCAATTGTGGGGCCTGCTGGTTCATTGGGGCCTGCTGGTTCATTGGGGCCTGCTGGTTCATTGGGGCCTGCTGGTTCATTGGGGCCTGCTGGTTCATTGGGGCCTGCTGGTTCATTGGGGCCTGCTGAGGTAAAAGTTGAGCTCCTGAAAAATTCATACAGGGTAGAAAAGTGTCCTTTGAAATGACTATGACCAATCTTAGAAATCAATGAACAGAAAGAAAAGCTTACCATTGGCAAAGAGGCCACTCAGCAAAGCCCGTGCTTGGGCCATTCCAGCTGCAACACAAATGTCAACATAAGGGGTGAATCAACTAAGAGAGCTTCAATAATTGGAAAAAAAGTTCAAGTATATGCAGAAGGAAGGCACATCGCCCATAAAGGTCTAGAGCAGAGCAATTCAATTTGTACATGCTGTGGCTTCATGAGTGTACAGATTGAAATACAAAAACACAAAATCCTTTCTCAACTAACACAAAAGTATCCCATAATTTTTTTAACTTCACTCGCCAACTTATGTACGAAATCGACCTAGTCTCAAAACACACCTAAGAGGTTTTTCACCATATTTTGCCCACAAGCCAGCACATTTGTGTGGGTAATATTCAATAATTTAGCCACAGTGTTCCATGAAGAATGTTGTAAGGAATGGAACACCATGGCTCAAATATAAAATATCGCGAACAGAAAAGCGCTGGCTTGTGGGCATAATACAAAAACAAATCTTGGAAAGAGTTCTACGAGCACTTGCTACAGAAGTCCAACATTCAACTTCATGCGACAAAACCATTTGACTAAATAGAATGGGTCTCAGCAAACACCGGTGAGACAGGCTGAAGTAAAACTTTATCTCACCTTCAGTATCCAGATCAATGTGAATGTTGACATGGGTCTCCTGGATTGCCTCGACGGGCGCGTTGCTGGCAGCAGCAGCACCCATCGGGTCGTCGGCTGGCGGATCTGAAATTCGGATAAAACTGTGAGTCCCGTAAACCTGAAACGACAAGGCACGTGGCTCCGGGAACGGCTTTAAAAAGTAAGGTTATGATCACAAGTTTTCTGGACCATCAACCGGCTAATAA
>NW_023144625.1:2423634-2466689 GCF_012932325.1 Thrips palmi | reverse complement strand
CACATTAGTTTCAAGATATTCACGTTTGGATCGTTCCCTTGTGTAGTGGGAATTGACTCGGGAAAACAATAAGATGTGATCCCGAACAGATTGAAGAGTTGCTTCTGGTATCCTTACTGGGCGGTTGTTATGCCTTCCTCTTGCATCTTCTTTCAATCCAGTTGGGGTAATTTTCTTCAAGGTGGTCTCAACCCACACATCAGGTATTGCTAATGTACTCAAAAACATTGTTTTACAGACTCCCACTTCTTCATCTTCAATCACAAAATGATACCGTCGAATTGATTTCTTGGCACAGTCTGGGGAAGTGCTGCAAGTGGAGGGCAGATGTTCATCAATTAATCTGCTTATAAAATCACGCTTCTTAAATATATCTTCAAGTGCCCAAAAGTTCTCTGATGACTTCGACAAGAAATCAAAACTGAAAGGAACGGCACGTGAGATTTTAAATCTAGTCAGGTATTTAGGTGTCAACGTCGAAGATCTCGTTCCTGAAAATGATCCTTACTGGGAATTGTATTTATTTCACAAAGATATTGTTGAAATTTCTGAGGCTAAGGAACTCCCTCTGAATGTTGCTGATGTTAGAACTGAGGTCCATGAGCACCACTCTTTGTATCTTAGATTAGTGGATAGGAAATTGCCTCCAAAATTACACTATTATTTGCATTCTGGAAGGCATATAAGGAAAAATCGTCCTTTATCTCATTTGTCATCTATTAGGGGAGAGTCTAAGCACAGGGAAGTTGTGACTAAATATGCTCATGCGATAACATCTCGCCAAAACTTTGCCATTATCTGTAGCTATAAAACAGCAATTAAGTTTATGCTACAGGTTCCTATCCAAGCCTCTCCTCATACCTCAAATGGAATGTGGGCCTGGAGAGCTAATAGATAATATTGATCACCCTTGCAAAAAGGAAAATATATGGAAAATATGTGTCAATATATGACTCCATATATGTTTCATGCATTGTCAATATAATTGTATCTTGCTCAATATATTGCAAATTATCTTGCGCCATACGTGGTTTATATATGGGGGTATATCTTGGTGCCCGTTAATATATGATGCATATATTTCCCCATATAATATTATCTTCCCGAAATGTATGTTTCAATATCTGACACGGTGCCCGTCGTGGGATGGTGCAGGGTGAGGAGGGCACACTTTTCAAGTAACTTTTCTTAAAATATTGGCACTCGATGTTGAAAGGCGTCTATATTTCTCAACATGATTTTCTCTTGTAAAATATATTGACGCCATATATTGAGCAGGGGCAAGGTTCTTTTCTGTGCGTTTAAGTCTCCAAGAAATTTTGAGAAACCCTGTTTAACAAGTTAACTGGAACAGTTCGGAAATTTTAAACGTCTTTTTTGGGTGTAGCGCGAAAAGTTCTTCTAGGTGACCACGGTAGGATCATTATTGGATGTCCTCGCAAGGCGAAGTTTACATTCTTTGCTAATAGTAAAGGAAGTCTCTGCGTCGTCAGACTCCATGGTGTATTCACATTATATATTGCCTACATGTATAGAGCAATGTATGAAATTTATATTTGCCACATATTTTCTATATCGGAAAAGTATCTGGCTAAATTATCTTTTCCACATATGTCGTCAATACATGTTGGGCCATATATTTTGTCCATATAATGCCCATATATTTTCCATTTTGCAAGGGCATGTTTTGTATGCCGACATAAAGTCAAAACTGCCTGCTGCTTTAAAATGTAAGGACACGGTTCACAGGGTAAGTTGGGTGAACGTCCATGGCACTTATTATGTGCCTAAAATGTTATTAAAGCTTGGTGTATACAACGAAATCGGTTTCAAGTTTGGGAAAATTGTTGATATTTTTGTTTTGGACAAGGAACCTTTATTTATTTGTGAAAGATTGAAAAATCTAGGAGACAATGACCATGTTGGTCGGTATGAGGTTGATTTCTCGCCGTTTTATTCTTGTGTTTTTCATAAGTATCTTCATGATCCTTTTCCTCTTTATGATGTCTCAATGTGTAACGGTCAGAAATATGTTATACTCAAGCATTACCTGTGAAATTACCTTTTCTAGTCTAAAAGGTCTCGTCTTCTTAACTTGTGTACTAACTGTTGTATTTTATACTGTACTAAGTGTTGTATTTTATATTGTACTAAGTGTTGTATTGTATATTGTACTAAGTGTTGTATTTTATACTGACATTTTATTTAATTAAAACCATTTTGTATTTTTGATAAATTACTTTTTATTTAGTATTCACATGTGGAAGGTACCCAGTTTAGGGACTGAAACTTGCAACAATAGCCAACATTTACTCGTTGAAGTTAGTAAAAGTGTCACCTGAAAAAGCTAACTTAGTTTGCTGTTTCAGCGAATGGTCCTCATCATCTCAACGGCACCTCAGCCACTATTCAATGCTAACTCAGCTAAAAATGTTTGTCACTTCAGCGAATATTAGACAACGAGCCAGCTGGGGAAGCATGCATTATTTTGTTTGCCTACTGAAAAATGCTCACTGTATTAGCGAAAACTTTTCAGCGAACGAAAGTTCGCTATGGATTTTTGTCGAGATCTCGTTAACTGGTTTAGCTCACATTTCTCGCTAAGACAGTCAAAATTGTTCGCTACAGCAGCGAATTTTCAGTAACGAATAAAAGTTAGCTCTTGCAGCGAAAATATTACTAGGTTCCCAAATGACGAATAAAATTTCGCTGGTCCAACAAAAATTTCGCTGGATCAGCGAAATTATTTTTTTCCGTGTGCGAGTAGTCGTGGTCGACCAGCTATTGGTGAGAGCATAACCAATTTAATACTGATTTGGAGTTTAAAATAACACCGAAGTTTTGACTCTGTTGCATGACCTCTACAGATCTTCCCTCCAAGCCACTTCCAAATGTGGTGCCTATGCGGCGGAAGCTATCAAAAAAAGCGATCTTTGGTAATAAGCTATGATGTCGTCTAAGTTGATCCATGAAGCGGAAGAAGGGAATAACTGACTTCTCTCCAAATTGATTTTGTTCTTTACAATCGTTGGCATGACCACACCAAATTATTTGACTCAATTCCAAATAGTTTACGAGAAAATCAACATGGAAAAAGGATATATCTTGACTTGGCTCCTTTTACGGTCTCAACTGAGCGGTAAATAGAGTCAACTCATCCGATATCACATGAGTCGGTTGAAAAGCTTGGAAAAAGGAGCTAACTCAAGTTATGTCTTTATGCAGGCATTGGACCAAGGAGTCATTTCAACTTGTGTCCAAATTATCCAATTGCATTTGGGGACAAGTACGATTGTGTCTAAATGTCACAATGGCATTTGGAGGCAAGTGCAATTGAGTGTAAAAGTCACAGTTGCAAAAAGAGATAAGTCCATTTATCCCCTATTAAGCCAAAAAGCCTGAAATTTGATGACACTCACAGGAAAATGGATTTACAGCGCACTGACGGCGACACTTCGTTGGGGAAAGCAGCCCACAGTGCAATCCAAACACAGGTTAAGCCTCCACTCCAAGAGTCGTGATTTGATGCATTACTTTTTAAAATATGTAATGGCTCCACTTCGTGATAGATGCTGACAGTCTCCATGGTGATGCAGATCACCTTAGTAGTGATGACAAACAGTGACACGAGCAAAAACTCAGCAGGAAACGCATTTTGTGAAGCCAAACACACAGGGAAAGGGTGAATAAACAAAAACAAGATTAGCCTCTCCACTGTTGCCAACCACCCTCTCTAAAATCGTGGGACTGGTAAATGGTTTCCTGTCGTGACACTCTGCTTACAATCCATTGTTTTTGTTGTTCATACAAAGAAAAATAATACTTAAATTTCATATTTCTGTACCCGAGTCGACGAAAGGGAGAAAAGAACCAAAGAACTGACGCATTGCGTCGATACCCCACGCCTGAGCAGTTTTCAGTCCTGGCGCGTTGCAGGGTCTTTTGCGCATGGGGTATCTCCGAGCCGAGTTTGGTCGAGTTTTCATCATGGAGTATCTCCGTGGGGAGCTATCATCACAGGCTCTGATTGAACAACATTCCATGCATCCCCTCGTCTTGTTGACAGTCTTACTGTTTATTAAAAGTTTCAGGAATAATCCGTCCAAGGGCAAAGAGTACAGAAACAAAACAAAATGTAGATAATAAAAATGTATATATTTAATTTATTAACAACAGTTTCTACTTTATAACATGTTGTGAAAACGTAAAGTTTGAATAACATGTGTGTGGGCGGCGGAGCGGATGTCCCGGCTTTTATGCAATCATGTGTAGTGGCCATCGCTAAAAGGACAACTCAGAACTGGCACTGACCAGGGAAGTTCGACTGTCTAATTAAAACAAAGCATCGCGAAGGCCCTCGCTGGGTGTTGACGCGATGTGATTTCTGCCCAGTGCTCTGAATGTCAATGTGAAGAAATTCAATGAAGCGCGGGTAAACGGCGGGAGTAACTATGACTCTCCACGGGGACATGCGGTTGCTGGCGTGCCCACTCGGTGATCAATGGCCCGAGTGAGCAGCGGAGTTCGCTTCGTGACACTGTCATTCATTTTGCGATACTTTTACTACAATTTTTGCGATAAAACCGAGTTTGCGATTCCCACGATTTATCGCATCCTGGAGTGCGATAATTTTGTTATTGCACTTTTTTTGCAATAACCACCTCATAATTTTTGCGATAAAAGAGCGTTTTGTAGTAACTTTTATCACTTTTTTTTCTGCGATAACTTTTTATTGAATTTTCTTTGTAGTCATTATCGCAAAAATGTGATACTTTATTGCAAAGTTTAGCTATAAACTTTTTATTGCAGATATTTAGTTGTCATTATAGCAAAAAAAATGTGATAAGTTTTCATTGCAAAATATATACGGTGGTTATCGCAATTTGAATAACAGTGGAGCTGGCCTCCGTACTGGGCGATCCGAGGAGTTGAATAGTTACGCCTTGGAGTGGCCGTCGACCGCAGCGGGTACCAGCCTGAGGGCTCTCGTGCTGCATCTCATAGAGAGGAGCTGGAAAAAGCCGCTGGACATGATCTAGCAAACCGGCACACCGTCTTGATGTAGTACCCGAAGACGAGTGCCTCAACCCGCTGTAAGAAATCACCAATGGCATAGGTAAAAGTCCCCCCCAGGCAGGCTGCAGGGGGAGCAGAACGAACTCCAGGACGATTCCTATCGCCAGCGGTGAAAGCACCTTCCCGCTACGTCCACCGGGTGGCGCCGGAACGTACGCGCGGATAGCAGATCCCAATGGCACCTAAAGGTGCGCGCCTGATCTGTGAACCAAAGCTGGAAAGGTTAAAGCACTCCTCCTGCGCAGTCATACCGTTGCGCCTCTGGCGCTAAATAAGACGAACCATGGATAAGCAACCCAAAAGAAGCCTTGGACGTGCTGGACTCCGAAAGGGCAGCACGAACCCAACTTCGGAACAGACGGGTGCAACCAACCCCGTATCTGGAAATATGTTGGAACCAAGGGTGAAATGCGAATCCTGTGGCGTGGAACTGGATGGAAAAGGCGTGAAAGAAGTAGCACAGCACAAACGCAGGTGCAGAGCCCCGAAGCCTGATGCTGACGGCCTGTATCACTGCCGTGTCTGTGGAGGTGCATACAAAACCTGGTCTGGAGCTAGACTGCACTTGAAAAGATCCCACGCTGAGACCTGGGAGACAGAGGAAAACGACCTCCTCCAAGGACGAATGGAACAGCCCAAGAAAGGCCTCTATTCGGATGAAGAATGCTTAGAGATAGCCATGCAAGAGGTCGCTTTAAAAGCACAAGACCCCCTGATGTCGGATGTTGATTTGTGCAGTGCACTACATATCTTCTCCAGACGGACGGAAGATGGCTTAAAGAAAAAGCGTTCGACCCCTCAGTATCAAGATGCACTAGCCGAAGCTCTGAGACAAAGCGGACAAGAAGGTGCGTGTGTGTCTAGCGATAAAACCAGGGGGTAGCAACACGGCCCTTTTGGCCGCTCCGTGCGGTAGCGAGGCCCGGCCCCCCACCACCGCCCCAGCCGGTGCCGGCCTGTTGTGAGCCTAGCTAACCTCTCAGAAAAACACTGTTTTTGTACGTTATTTGGTGGCAAGACGATCTCGTTTGTAGTCAGTGCCCTCGTTTATTTCGTCATCTTTCGATCAAGCACAAAAGATATTTTCTTTGTGCCAAAATCACAGAGCATTTTTGCTAAAGCGAAACGTCTACGCGCCGCGGCGCCGCGGCCAGTTGCAGCGGCTCGCTTTAGCAAAAATACTCTTTGATTTTGGCACAAAGAAAATATGTTTTGTGTTTGATCGACAGATAACGAAATGAACGAGGGCACTGACTACAAACGAGACCGTCTTGCCACCAAATAACGTACAAAAACAGTGTTTTTCTGAGAGGTTAGCTAGGCTCACAACAGGCCGGCACCGGCCGGGGCGGTGGTGGGGGGCCGGGCCTCGCTACCGCACGGAGCGGCCAAAAGGGCCGTGTTGCTACCCCCTGATAAAACTGACGCCTCGGCTGAAGTGGAAGCTGATGCAGCGCCCAGAAAGCGAGCCAAGTCAACACGAGTGGGAGTACCTGTCGTGCGGCTGGGAGCCGACGATCTTTGCCTTAGCCAGCCGGGAGAGAAAGCCGACGGCGGCGGCAGGGAGCCAGACCTGACAGAGTCCCCAGATGAAAACGAGAAAGGACGACCGCCGCAAGTACCCGAAAACCAAGTAGGCTCAAAGAGGGAAAGGCCAGACCCAAAAAGATTGGGGGCGATTCCAAAAACGAGACCGAACACGGGAATAGGGGAAAGTGTGCCACGGACTGCCGAACCAAAGGCCCAAAGCCCGAGGGAGGCGGAAAGATGTGATGTGAAGGCCTCATCAGCTGGAACTGCTCGACCTAAGAAGCGAGTAACCTGGGAAGACTCTGTCCATTACCAGTTCTATGACCCGAAAAGCCCCCAAATCTTTACATGGGTGGGCGAGGGAGAGACTGGTAGAGACTTGACCATGTCTGTGAGTGAAACTGAAGAAGAGCGACCGCCATTAGTACCTGACAACCAAGTAGGCTCAAAGAGGGGAAGGCCAGGCCCAAGAAGCTTGGGGGCGATCCCAAAAACGAGACCGAACACGGGTATAGGGGAAAGTGTGCCACGGACCGCCGAACCGAGCAGCAAGGCCCAGAGCCTAAAGGAGGCGGAAAGATGTGATGTGACGGCCCAGCAAGCCCGAACTGCTCGCCCAACTGAAGAAGTAACTCGGGAAAACCTAGTGAGCCCTGATCAGGCCTCGAGGCTAGTACCTAACAATCCGGAAGTGGAAGACCATGGGCCACTGAGCTCTACGAGCAAGATGGCAGACAGCGGTGCTCTAGCCAAGTGCCCTTTAATTAGCCCGAATGAGATTAGTGGAACACCAAGTGGGGTGCCTAGCCAGCCCCCGCCGGCAAGGGAGTGGAGGACGAATCGACTCAAACCTATGTCCCCGCGACCCTTGCTTGGACAAGAGAGGAGGTTCACAGAGGACTGCGAAAAGGCAACCAGTCCCGGCGCAGTACAACAGCGAGCTGGAAGTGCAAAGCGAACCGGAAAAATGCTAAAACCCAACCAGAAACGAAGAGAAAGTCCCGACACCCCACGGGGTCGTGCCAGGGAACGAGTACCAGAAACAAAGGAAGGGCGGAAGCGAAATGGTAGCAGAGCCCCAGTAAGAGTGCTACGTATTGTAAGCCCAGACCGAAGTGAACCGGAGGAAGAGCCTTCCAAAGGCCCTGAACCCGGGGGAACAGACGTCTGCCAAAACGAACCAGGGTGCCACTGAGGAGGAACCGGTTGCTAATAGCGACGAACGAAGCGACCTTAGTACTGGACGTGTTGAGAATACCGAAATCCCCCTGATCGCATCAGCCCGAATTGGCGAGGAGCTGCGGAGAATCCAAAGTTCCGACGAGATAACGAACACCATGCGAAACCTCCTTGAGGTCGCATTGACAGCAAAGGACGTACACGCAGTGTTACCACTCGTGGATTCGTACATACTGTCTCTCAGAGTCAATACTGGGTGCAAAAGGCATCGGAGGGGAGGTAAGCCCAAGGGCCCAACACGGAAGGGAAGCAGGTCAAAACGGCGGACCCAACGATATGCCGAGTTTCAGCGCGCTTACCACAAAAATCCGGCGAGCGTAGCCCACGCGCTTCTGAAAAACCAGAGCCTGGGCGAAGGTGAGACTCCGGCCGTTGAAGAGATCCAAGACCACTTCACGAAAGCTTTTAGTAAAAACGAACTCAAATGGAAACCACGCGAGCCGGCAAAGACGCCACAAGTCGACTGCAGCTACCCCATTACCCTCGAGGAAGTGGTAGGTCAAGTCAAGGCAATGTCTGAGTCAGCTGCGGGTCCAGATGGTTTGACAAGAGATGACGTTAGACGCGCCAACTCCATGGATCTTGTCTGCTTGTTCAACATTATCCTGGGGATGGGGCTGATGCCGCCTCTCTTCAAACAGAACCGGACAGTGCTGCTACCCAAGGGCGGTAACCGAAAAGAACCTAAGAATTGGCGGCCTATCACCGTCTCCTGCAAACTCTTCAGAGTACTACAGAAGATTATGGTGAACAGGCTTCAGTCTCAAATTACGCTTGCTAAGTCACAAAGAGGATTCACGAAACAGGACGGAACCCTCATCAACAATACCATTCTCGAGTCAGTCATAAAGCATTACAGGGCGGAAGGCAAACCCTTGTGCGTCCTCAGTGTCGACCTGGCGAAAGCCTTTGACCGGGTGAACCTGACCTCAATCACAGATGCCCTCAGAGCGAAGGGTGTGGATGAGGGAACTATCAGGTACATCCAAGGAACGTACGAGGGGGCATGGACAACTGTCGAATGCCAAAGGTTACGCACGCAGTGTATTCCTATAGCCCGAGGGGTTAAGCAGGGTGATCCTATGTCAGGGTTCCTGTTTAATCTCGTAATCAATGATCTGATACTCGAACTGGAAAAGATGAAGGGAGCCCGAATCAGTGATACTCAAGTGTCTGTGCTCGCATTTGCAGACGATATTGTTGTCGTGGGCGAGTCCCCGCACAGCATAAAACTTAAGATCAACGCCATGACTAAGTTCTTCGGGAGGCATGACCTAGATGTGAACGTGTCCAAGTGTAAAGCACTGCAGTTAATCGGAGTTGGAATAGCTAAGAGAGTCGCAGTGTACACGAAGTCTCTGTTTCAAATCGGTACTGAGGATGTCCCATGTATCAACAGCGAGCAGAGTTTCAAGTATCTGGGTCTAGACTACTCTAGCATTGGTGTCGGTTGTCCGTCAGTAGATCAGCTGGAAAAGCAGCTAGAGGAAGTCGGCAAAGCACCACTAAAGCCACACCAGAAACTCCACATACTGCAGCAATATCTCATTCCGGGGCTGTACCATGGTCTTCAGAGTTTGTCGATCACAGCGGGACGACTGAAGGCATACGATTCCCGAATCAAATCCTTCGTTAAGTCGGCACTCCATCTGCCACGGACGACGCCTGACGCGTTTATCCACGGCCCCCTCAAGTATGGGGGGCTGGGCATTCCATGTCTCGCGATCTCCGTTCCTGCGACCTACCTCCGCCGACTGAGCGAGGCAGGCACGGTTGACGATGTGGTACTTGAAGCTGTTCTCAAAATGAAGCCCGTAGCAGTGCTAAGGAGCCGAATGCGGAAGGCAACAAAAGAGCTGAAGGGAACGGACCCGCGCCACGTAAAGGAGTACTGGAGGTTGCGAGCCGCACAATGTGCGCTAATGGCTGGCTTCTCCAAGGTCCAAGTGCCGAGCGACTGGGTGTATCGCCCACCGCCGCACTGGACTAAGAGCGACTACACCCGCTCAATACTCATGCGGGCGGGACTTCTACCGACAAGCTCAACGCCTTACAAAACAGCCGAATGCCGGAATGTCTCTTGAAAGGACCCAGAGACCCTGTACTACATAACTCAAAGGTGTCCGGTGACCCACTTCCAGAGAGTGAACAGGCACGACCACGCTGTTAAAATGTTGAGAGATGCCATATCCGACAAAGGATATGAGGTCGCGGAGGAACCCCAGATTGTTGCTGGCAACAACAACAAGTACAAACCGGACTTAGTAGCCAAGCATGGGAAAACCTCGGTTGTCATCGAGCTTACAGTGTCTTACGAGAGCTATCCCCACTCTATGCAGTCGGGGTATGCACTCGAAAAGGCCAAGTATGACACGATTGACTTCCGGGAGGCGGTAAAACGCAAGTTCCAAACAGAGAAGGCACTAATAACACCATTTGTCCTGGGGGCCCGAGGTGGCTGGCACCCTGAGAATGATGGACTACTAAATGTTTTCCACATTAACAGGAAGATCTTGAAACAGTAAATAGCAAACAGTATGGTCCAATGGGGGTCAAGTCTCCATAAGTGGTTTAATGCATCTGTATGGAGGAGAAAACCACCTTTCTGAACGCCAGGAACATTCAGGATAAGCGCCTAAGGAGGAAAGTGCAGAAGCCAACAACACCGGCTGGAGCGAGCGGTATCATTAACATCTCCGAAGTGTACCGCGGACTCTGTGGCGGGTAGGACGGGCATGCCTGCCACTCTGTTGCATTTGTAAATCCCTTAAACAAAACGAACCCTTTCCAACAGGCGATTGATCGTTGCTCACCTATGGGCGGTAGAAATACCAACGTAGGAAATTAATTGAAGTATACACTTGTGTGATACTGATATGTCGACTAGCCTGAAAAGAAAAAGGGAAGATGCGTGGCAAATGAGAAACTTCCTGTGCTTGATAAGAATGATCCAGCTCTTCAACGTTTTAAGGAATTAACCAAGAACCAAAAAAACAACTACCTCTTAAAAGGGGCACGGTTTCTTGGTTATGTGGCCAGTAAGAAGCCGGAACTTAATTCCTTCGAAAGGTTCAGAGAGGTTGAACTGTTGAAGGAGAGGTTTGAACTCATGAGAAAGCCTAAGCCGGAGGGAGATGGATTTTTGCCTGAGACTTACCATAGTTATTGTAAGGCTTTCAAAACCAAAAATAAAATAGAAGGATAGACACCTCGTGGTTTTAACCAACACTGTTTTAATTTAAGTTTTATAAGAAAAAACTGTCAGAAATATAAATTAACAAAACAAGAGCACCCCTGTTTAAATATGAGCCCTAAATTAGTAAGACTAAATTAAATAAAAGCAGCACAGACACTACTGTTTGAATCTGATCAAAAAAAAAAAATAGAAAGCTATAAGCAAAACCACACTGCAGTGAATCAAAAAATATAATGTAGAGAAAATTGACAAGTGTTAAATGAAATTTAAATTTAACTCAATCTTCACTTCCACTCTCTTCCTCATCTGAGGTTGGCAGCAGATCTTGATGAAAGTCTTCAGTGTCTTTATCTGATTTTAAGTTCCAATAGAAAGGAGCACACTCTGAGTCAATCAGGTCCAGCAATGAAATGAGGTCAGACTTCTTCTTGTGGCTGACAGGGAGTGGGTCACTGAAGGTGGCAGGGTTCAGCATTACAGGAACACTCCGCTTCCTTCTGGCGTCAAGAAAACTGAAGGGAAGTTCTTCATCGTGACTTGTCTTGTAAGCAATGAGACCAGGGTGCCCTTTATCGTGGCGCATCCATTCGACATCTTTCCAAACAAAAGTATTTCCGGCTACATTCTTCTTACGTCTGACTTTGCCTTCCCTTCATTAGATCTTTGAAGTAAAATTGCAAATTTGTCTTCAAGTGAGTCACAGTGAACATGCGACTAGCATTTCTGACTAGGTTCATCCAGTCTCTTGGGAGATGCACAGCAATGGCCCGCTTCTTAGCACCTTCAATAGTTGAATGGTCTGCCGGGGACTAGGAACTTCTGCTCAATCTTCTTTAGTGTGGGTTTGTGCAACAAAGCCGTGGCAAGGGCTGCAGTCACGATGCTGTTTTTATTCTGCCCCCGCACGTGTCAGACCACACAATTAACTCACTTTTATCAGCCGGTAGCCCCATTATGTAATGGTAGAGAGAAGACCCGATAGGTCCTCTTGATCCTTCACCCTCATGCCACATGTTATGGGTGCTTCGCTGAGATGCACAATCATGAATTGTGAGATTGTATGTCCAAAGTTGGCGTTTGTAGAATACAGTGAGCTTTGGTTAGCTGTCCCGACAACCGGGAGGCGCCGAGGACAGCTAACCAGAGGCCGGGCAGGTAGGCCCGGCCGGCCCGGCCGACCCGGGACCGGGGATAGCCGGTAATCCCTCGCCGGCCGGTGGTGGTGGGGATGTCTCGGGACAGCTAACCAGGGGCCAACTCGGGACAGTTAACCAGAGCTGACTGTACTATTGAGGTCTCAAGACAGGGCGTTGGAGGGCATTGCTGCAAATCAAAGGCAGCTGTTGCAGTCTTCTTATCGTTGACTGCCTTTACAATGTCTTTTCTTTTCTGGTCCCGGGCTGCCTAGGCCTGGGCGATTATTGGTTGTAATCGTAATCGGCCGATGAATAAAATAATCGCGATTGGTGTCGATTAGCAGTTCGGTAATCGGTAATCGAAAACGTACACGATTAATCGAAAATCAACATTAATCGGGGGAAACCGATTATTTGGAAATTGACAGACAAAGGTTAATACTTGTACTATTGTGAAAATAGCATGTAATAAGAGGATAGGAAAACCATTGGCGCAACCTCGAGTGTCTGAGACAGCTTTTTCGTGCCTTAACTGAAAACTTTTCAAGACTTTTCCGCTCAGAACTTGAACAGGTGATGGATAGAATATCCAATAATGAGACGATTAATCGATAATCGATCATCGTTAAATAATCGGTCAATCCTTCGATTACCGAACCACTAATCGGGGGTTTGAAATAATCGGACGATTAACAAAATAATCGCGATTATTTTCGATTATTCGATTAATCGCCCAGGCCTAGGGCTGCCTCCCACATCTGATGATGTTGATCCAGCAACTCTTGGTTTCTCTGTCTTTCTTCTGCATTGCATGAAAATGTAACAGCGGCATCCAGATTGTCACATTTGGCACATGTGTCAATCTTGCTTTCTTTTATTCAAAGCTCCATCTTGACACTGGTGGATTACCAAGCTCACTTAGCTCCAGACAATACTGATCATAAATTGGCTGAGCGATAGCGAAGCCCGTTACTCCAGTGGGGTTAAAAAAAAATTCATGTCTGTGTGCGTGTCTGTGCGCTCTTCTCCTCCTGAACGGCTCGGCCGATCTGGCTGATATTTTGCAGGCTCATTAGGTATGTTCTTGGCTCGGCACACGCGAAATTTCACTATCCTAGCTCAACTGGTTCAGTTTTTACAGCCGAAAAACGCCCTAAAAACGGCGAAAAATCGAAGTATTTTTGCAAGGAGATCTCCCCTGTCTTTATGGAAGGGGGGTCTGGGGGTCCCGACAAATTAAAAGGTTACAAGGGTCAAGATCGCGTTATTCGTAGATGAAGCAACTCAATCTAGAATGAAGGGGGTCTGGGGGCCCCCCAGCATGCAACAAATTAGAAGTAACTGACGGTGGACAAGCATTGCCTGCCGAAGGCAGGCTAGCGCCGCAGGCCAAGGTAGGTACGCCAGGCGCGGATTGGAGGAACAGGCAGCGAGATATCGCGAAGCCTGTTACGACACGCGGTCTGGCGTAAACCTAACTTGTTTTGAGGTTGAGGTGTGATGATAAATATTCACTTTCAGTGCGGTTTCTTGCGTAGTGTGATTTGTACTTTGGGATTTTGTCCAAAAAATTTCTCACTGCTTCACTTTGTTCTGCTTCAAGAGGATTGCTGGCTCTTCCACGTTCATCGTTTGCTACAATGCCGCCTGTTGTTGACATTTTCTTCTTAACCGCAAGATCAATAAATTTGGAGGAAACATTGAAAATTTTCTGAAAACAGCCCTTGCAAACGTTTATGTTTTCACTATAGACTGAGACATGATATAGATTAGAAAAACTTCTGTTTTTACGTTTATCTGGAGACACATTGGAATTTATTCTTTGAGTTGACTTTGGTTTTACCTCTACTAAACTAGCAATGTACGAAGCCCTTCTATTTTTGATCTGCAAGGCCTTGCCACAAATTACAGCAGAGTTCTTCACAAATCTCGGGTGAAATTTTGCTTGTACAATCTTTCTTGCATGTGGGCAGAGGTTTAGCAGTCTTCTCGGGCACAATGATTCCTTTTGCATTGACATTAACTGGTGCAATTAAAAATTGCTGCCTTTTGAAACGGAAAGTAATAATGAAATATACTCACTACAACTGTCACAGACTTCTCTGAAGTTGAGTAAGGGCTGCACTTAAACCTGAGGTTGTCTGTAGGTAATAGACCAGTTACTTTTCGTTCCAGGCATTTTGTTTTAAAGCTTGAAAATACATACTGAAAGATCAATCGAAATAATTAGAGCTACACAATGCTGAAGTATACTAATATATTAAAAATTAACATACCTTATTGAATGGTGGTTCAATGTTTTCAAACTTTATTTTTTTGCTTGGCGCCAAATTAATCTCAGTGGAGTCTGTTGTTATTGTGGATTTGCCGGAAAGAATGTTGCGTTGGGGTCTTGCACGACCTTTCACATTGGTGTCATTGGTCCCCTTCTTTGAGTCGAAAGGACTAAGTCTTTCCATATCAATAGACAATCCTGGAAAAAAATAATTAAGGGTTATGAATTGTTAAGGTTTGTTGCCAGGTAAATATTGTATTTTCAACTAACCATTAACAATTTTCTTGGGGGTTGAAGTTGTGTGGTTATTGTTTGTTTCCTTAGTCTCTTCTACCGTTGCGAGAACCAATTTTAAATCATACTTCAGAAAAAACAGGAGACGATCGCAGCTGGCTCAGTTGTTTAGGAATTTCTTCATTAATGTACTATAAAAGTAACGAATTTAAGTTAGCAAACAATATTTCAGTATAGGAAACTAATAATTTCTGTGATGCAAACATACCTCAACATAAACCTTCAAATCCTTTTCGATAGGATGTATTTTGATGATTGCTGATGAGACGTCAACCGAGATGTCAAACTTTAGTCTGAACTTTTCTAAGCACTGCACAAATGACCTCTGAAAAACAAACAATGAGATGGTAAGAACGAATTGTAACGGAGAAAAGCGTTCTCTGTATGAACTCATGACAAAAGTGTACCTTCATGAGTCTTGTCCCCCACGGGGGCAGATTAGAAACAACCAAAGAATGGTTCAGGTCCACTTTAAATTTGACCGGGGTCGCAATGTGGCATGGCTTCTTTCTTTTTGGACTACCTGATAAACAAGAAGTAGCCCAGACATGGGTTTCGAGGGGTATGCCAGGAATGCATTGGGATAATGATTACCACAGAAGGAAGAACAGACGAAACTCACCATCTCCACCTTCAACATTATTTTCTTGATTGCGATCCATTTCAGCAATTCTTATTCATTCACAATCTTACCAGATCATGAACATCACACAAGGAACACAAGAAAGTCACAGCTAAAAAACGGCGCGCAAAAGGACGAATGCCGCCCTGCGAATAGTGATACCGCTACAGCAGGGGATACCAACCCACGAACACAGCACAAGACACGAATTTCCCTCGTTTCTGATGGCCCGCAAAGTCGAATTAGGTGTAAATCGGGTTCTCATTCGTAAATTACTAATTTTTTGAGCGAGAATCGTCAAATTTGCCACTACGCGTGCATGCATGCATGCAAGCAAGCAACCATGCGCACGGTTTAACTTTTCAGACCCCAGGGAGCGCGTGACATCGGCCTTTGTTCCTAGGAGCCATCGTCTTTCTCTTTTCTTTGCCAGTTGTTCCTCGAATGATTGCAGGCCATTTATCAGGCGCTTGACCCCATCAGTTAGCGTCAGGATGATCTTTCCTTTCTCATTTTCCACCCTTGTGCCCATGAAAAACACCATTCTGCAAAGCAACAAAACTTTAGAAACTGATTCTAATAAAGAATCTAAAAGAGTATAAATAACAGCTTTTATATTACCTTTCAAAGAACTCAACTGTGAGGGGCAACTTACGGTATTCGAGGTCAAATACAAAGCATACCTCAAACAGGGAAGTGACTGCATCTACTTCATTGCTGCACTGAATAAGTGGTGTCTTGTCAGCACAAACAACAAACTTGTCAGCTAGAAGTGGATTTTGTCCTAAAGAATGAAAAAAAAACACAGTGCTCTCACCATTACTGATAAAACAGAGCATTGCAGCCCTTTGAGTGATTGAATCTTTGATATTTACCAAATGCAACAATGCATGGGTCCCTTTCCTGCACATCCAGTTCACCCAATGGCAGAGTCTTCTAAGGATCAAATTGAAGGTAAGTTAGTAACCACTTATTTTTCTTAAGTTATTTTTGGCGAGCGATAGCGAGCCCTTGCCGTGTTTGGGCGCTCCAAAAAGTGACTGGTCGTGCGTCTGTCTGTGACTCTGTTTGTACTCACCAACGATTCTCAGCAACTACAGTGGCTTTGGTTTCAAGATACCGTATTTAACGTCGCTTTAGTACCCCCCAACACGAGTTTATTTCAAATCGTTGTTTAGTATCGTTTGAATTATTCAAAACATATTTTTGAATCAGGTCATTAGCATGGTTATGTTGGCAGCAGTTACCAATTTCTCATACCTGCGCCCGCGGCTCTCAAATACGGGACACAAGCAAATCAACAAATAAAACAAAATAAATAGCAGAACGGTTTGGAAATGAGATCGCCCTTTAGTTTTTCAACATTCTAGAATGATTAAAACCCCTCCGGAGTGTCAACGCAGTGAAATACGGAAAATGAAAGTGACAATTATTACGCGTTTCGTCCGTCCGTCCGCCCCCTCCCCTCCCCCGCTACAGGGGAAATGTTTTAGTCAGTGGAGTGTGTGTGTGCTTGATAATTGCAAGAATTATTTGGTCTTTGTGAGCTTTGAGAGTGTATTTCCATTTTTATTCTCAGACATTATACTTTTTAGTTGTTTGCTTTGCTCAATAACAGTTCGAAAATAGATTAATACAATCCAAAAGTACAAACCAGACACTAATCTTGCCAAAATAAAAAGTCTTTGCTGACTCTTGGCACTGACTCTGGGAAAACGCTTCATTGCAATGCTGTAAGTTTACTATAGTACTAACCTTAAAGATAACTATGTGGTGAGTGATGTGGCGCATATAAGGTTTGACATTGACATCTGATTCAATGAGACGATTCAGTGACTTGGTCATATGATTTCATGAGACGATTCTTTTAACTTCATCATGTATTGTCTGCGACAACTGGTAATTTGTGTCGGTCATGGTTTGAGTTTTTAATTTACTTAGAATGTTAGGTAAATACTTATCCTATACTGTTTCAAAAATTAAATATCACATCATGACTTATCATTATGAATAAGATTAACTTGCGTTTAGCAATAAGTGGGCTCGACATTGGATTCTATGAAACGATTCATTGGATCTGACAGAAGGTCTTCTCCGTAAAGTAGTTGCAATCAGCCTGCCTGTAAATGTGTCTCATTTTAATAGAGATAAATCAATATAGTTTCATCCACTAGTTTAAAATAAAAGGTAGATAAAAGGCTATAGGTATTACAAATAACATTGCGTATTCATAAGTTCAATAACAAGGAGATATCGAATGGTAATTGAAGCATTTGTGAATCGTACTAAGCAATTCAATGCTGACTGTTGAGTGTTACTCGACTGAGTAACATTGTCAGGGTTCATGTTACGACACCATGAACAGGAGACACACTTAGAAATTGCGTTCTTGTTAACAACTGCAGACCCATACTTTCAACTAGAATTACATGATTTTGGACCAGAATTTTCTCAGGGAGTCATTGTTTCCTGCAGTATTTGGTGTGCTGATCACAAAAAAGACTTTTATTTTCACCCTAGACCTTTAGTTTTCCAAATATTAACCAATTTCGGACCAAAATTTTTAAGTCGAGTTTTACATAGTTTCCTGCAGTTTTTGGTGTGCTGATCACGAAAATGACTTCCAATTTCATCCCAGACCTTTTCTTTTCCCAAAATTTACCAATTTCGGACCAAAATTTTTAAAATCGATTATACATAGTTTCCTGCAGTTTTTGGTGCGCTGATCACGAAAATGACTTCCAATTTCATCCCAGACCTTTACTTTTGCAAATATTTACCAATTTCGGACCAAAATTTTTAAGTCGAGTTTAACATTGTTCCCTGCAGTTTTTGGTGTGCTGACCACGAAAATGACTTCCAATTTCATCCCAGACCTTTACTTTTTCAAATATTTAACAATTTCGGACCAAAATTTTTAAGTCGAGTTTAACATAGTTTCCTGGAGTTTTTGGTGTGCTGATCACGAAAATGACTTCCAATTTCGCCTTTACTTTCCCCGAAATTTACCAATTTGTGACCAAAATTTCAAAGTTGAGTTTCCCATTGTTTCCTTCAGTTTTCAGTAAGATAATCACGAAAATGACATGAATTCCGGCCCTTTCGTTACGGAAGACACTGTACTGGCCTTATTCTGCACTCTTTGCCATCTCCTACAAGAATGTGTTCAGACGCATCGCTCGCCTACTACGCGCCCAAACTAAACGGCGCGTACCCCTAGTTTATTTAGTTAAAAATGCTTACCTCAACAGTAAAAATCAAAAATTAGTGTAGTCATCTTTAAAATGGTTGGCTACCATCATTAGCGCCATGATTACTTTGTTTGGTCTGCCAATACCTACAGCCCTTTCCGCATCCATGCGCAGAGCCAAATTGGCAATGTTGGAGTTTGAAGAAGTAGTCATAAAGTTAAGGAGAGTTTCTAATTTTTCTTGAACAAACTTCCTAATTTCAAGGTGAATGTCTCTACTTGTCAGCCGATTATGATGCGCCCTCATCATTTCTGGGCGGAATAAGAAGGGCCACTCCCTTAGAAGTTTCTTCATCGCTGGCTCATTTAATCCGGAGTCATCGGCTCCTTCAGCATTGTTCTCATCATTTTCCTTATCATTATCATGGAGCACCTCTTCCTTAGCAGCAATTATGTCCGCCTTTGGGTTTCATACGTGTTTGCAAGATCTGAGCTCACTTGCTGCAAATCCTGCTCTCTCTCATCCATAAGGTAATAGTTCTGTAGATGAAGCCCTCTTGTTCCTGATGATCCCCTCTTGTTCCCCTTTATTTATTGCCCTCGGTTCAAATTCAATTGGATTCACTCCCACTAACCCTTTGCCCTTTTGACCAGTCACTCTCCAACCTGCTGCTATCTTTGCATTTCTTTCCCTCTCTTTTCTGAGGAGGTTTTCAATGCACACCTCTAAGAGACGACTGAAGGCATGACCTTCATTACCAATGACTTTTCCATTCACTCTTACTTTCAAGCACTCTTTATATTTGGCAAAGACTTGTAAATTTTAAATGAAATATAAATTAGTAGACATTATGTCTATTTAAAAAGAATCAAGCTTCCAAATGGCTTTTAATCAACCTGGCGCCAGTTGAGTTGGCTTGCCTAACTGTACGGCGCATGGACCCGTCGGGCCGGCGCGTCCGTTATCGCCGAGTGCAGGCACATCGTTGCGTCGCTCCCGGGTGATTCCGTGCGTAGAGGGTCATTTTGGATGTACCAAATGTTCTTTTTTAAAGTTCAACTTTAGGGGCTAAATTTGGTGTAGATGGCATACACAGTACCCCACAGTACCCCTCTGAGCGTGGCAGCGCTACAACTTGACTTTTAATTTCACCCCCTATGAAATACGGCGGAATTTACAGAAATAATGACGGAATTTACGGATTACGGAATTTACAAAGCGAAGTGTTTCGTCGCCTGACCCGCTGGGTTACAAGATAGGTAAAAACTGTTGACGGTGTCATTTTGAGCATCCAAAATAGCGTTTTTCAGCGAAGGTTGTGGGAACTTTCTCCCTCAGATAGAGGAGCTACGGCCCGAAACGGAATTTACATCTATTTTTACACCCTTACCGTTTTGAACAATTCTGACGGCCTGGAAGCGTCGTTTGACCGCCCCTGGTCCCGCGGGCACGGGCTTCTGGAAGGGTTTTTTATGTTCTTTCGATCCCAAGTGGTCGCGAGGTTCTAAAACGAAAAGGAACCCCAGTAGACCGTCAGTTGTAAAAGCAGCATGGGCTACATGGTCACACGGTGGACATTTTCCCATAGGCTGTTTTGGGTTCAACAAGTGATGATACAAAGGTCACCTTCCGTAATTCTGCGAAGAATAAGTCAGGGAAGAGATTGAAATAGCCAGTTTTCTTTTGATTGTGGCTGAGTCATATACTACAGCATGGCAATGTTGTCTTATAGGTGTTGGTGACCATGACGGAACTTACAAAACGACACTTTAGCAGCTTACGAAACCTAGAAAAACAAAAGTTAGATTGACTTATCCACATGAGGACATGGTCCTCGTTTAGTAAAACAAATTTGAAGTGCCCAAGCTACTAAATCAACCTCAGTTCAGGCGCAAGGCCCCGGTGACCTGAAATGACCCCCTACGCACGGAATCACCCTCCCACGGTCCCATGCTTTGTCGCATCAGTCTGAGACTTGGAGGCCTTTGAAATGAGGTCTGGGCCGAGTGATGTGACGTTGTTTGGGACTGCTACCCCCACTCAGTGCGTCACTGGAAGGGGGTGAAGGGTGGGGTGGTTTTTACTGGAAGTGACGCTTTTTTCGCTCTGGAAGACGAACGGTTGGTGGGATCGTCTTGAAAACTTCAGGATCGCTTCCCCCATGTCTTGTTCGACCAGCCCGCTCGTCGGACCCTTGCAAAATGGAAAATATATGGGCACTACATGGACAAAATATATGGCCCAACATGTATTGACGACATATGTGGAAAAGATAATTTAGCAAGATACTTTTCCGATATAGAAAATATGTGGCAAATATATAAATTTCATACATTGCTCTATATATGTAGGCAATATATAATGTGAATACACCATGGAGTCTGACGACGCAGAGACTTCCTTTACTGTTAGAATAGAATGTAAACTTCGCCTTGCGAGGACATCCAATAGTGATCCTACCGTGGTCTTTCGCGCTACACCCAAAAAAGACGTTTAAAATTTCCGAACTGTTCCAGTTAACTTGTTAAACAGGATTTCTCGAAATTTCTTGGAGACTTAAACGCATAGAAAAGAACCTTGCCCCTGCTCAATATGTGGCGTCAATATATTTTACAAGATAACATCATGTTGAGAAATATATCCGCCTTTCAACATCGAGTGCCAAGATTTTCCGAACAGTTACATAAAAAGTCTGCCCTCCTCACCCTGCCCCATCCCACGGCGGGCACGGTGTCCGATATTGAAACATACATTTCGCGAAGATAATATTATATTGGGAAATATATGCATCATGTATTAACGGGCACCAAGATATACCCCCATATATAAACCACGTATGGCGCAAGATAATTTGCAATATATTGGGCAAGATACAATTATATTGACAATGCATGAAACATATATGGGGTCATATATTGACATATATTTTCCATATATTTTCCATTTTGCAAGGGGACGGCTTCCAACCCCCTCCAGAGGCGTGCAGGGGTGCAAGGGGGTGAACACCCCTACCGCAGGGGTTGCAGTCGTCCGGCGCCGCGTTTCTTCGCTGAGACGTCTTCTTGGACACTGGAGGAATGCCCCCTGGAGTTTTGTCGCATTTTGCCTAAACCGAAAGGCCCCGGACGGCCCGTGTTCGAAAGGGGGTGGGGCTTTCCGGGGGATGATTCACCCGGGGGTGGTTGGAACCTCGAAAAAACATGATTGCTTGGTACGGGGGACGCCCCCACGCTGTATTGCGCGAAATTCGAACATGTTCGAAATCCACCCCCTCGAGGGGGTGGGGGTGGGTGCAGCAGGGGGTGGGTTGGTTCAAATTGAATTCCGCTTGCATCGTTGGAAAGAGGAGACTCATTTGACCTCGTACACCAAATGGACTCTGCGATGAGGTAAAGTTGGTTTTTACGGCACATTTTCATCGTTTTTTGGCCCGCCCTTCTATTCAAAAAATAGGGGGGGGGGGGCTATGCATTTGCCTTTGTGTCTGTGTGTTGTTGTTGTTGTTGTCGTTGTTGTCGTTGGTGTCTGTGTACAAGGAAGGAGTTGAGCTAGAGTAACCAGATTTGGAGGGTACTTCAGGAGTACCGTCCAAACAAATAATCCGGTGGTGCAAATCCCGTCCGGGTCGCACAAGGGCTGCTGCAGGTGCATCATGGTGTACATGAGCGGGAGGGGGATTTCCGCCATTATTGGTGCTAGCAGGGCACATAGTAGTATTTTTGGAATCGGGGCGACGAGACAAGATGAATGGACCTGGTCCCGACCCCATCGGCCGCTTTTACAAGTTGGCCAGATCAGGATCTTCAAAAAAGGGGGTCGACCGACTGAAAAAATTTATTGCAGATTTCGATTGGTCTCAGCAAGACCTTTTCAACGAGGGGTCGGAAAGGGGGGCCCGGAGCCCGACTTCGTCTATTAGTCACATCAGGATCTTGAAAAAAAGGGGGTCGACCGACTGAAAATTTTTACTTAAGTTTTCGATAGGTCTTGGCGAGACCTCTTCAACGAGGGGTCGGAAGGGGGGTCCAGGAGCCCGCCTTCATGAGTTATGGGAAAAAGTGCGACGGACTCGTTTTGCGCTCCTGCTGTGCCTCTATTGCAAGGAGTTGCAGTAGCATGGCAAATATGGGTATTTTCGGAATGAGGGCTAAGAGACAAATAAAATGGGCATATTTTAAGGACAGTTGGAGTAAAGAGTGTAAGGACTTTTGCATATTGTGAATAGAAGGGCGGGCCTAAGTCACGATGGTACATCGATAACTTTGCTTTACCCGCTCACGGGTGTGTAATGCGAGCGGGGCCCAAGGGCCCCCGGGCCCTTCGACTGGCCAAGTTGGGTCTGATGCGAGGGCCGAAGGCCCGAGGAAAGGCCGCCGGCAGGCCAAGCTGGGCCGGCCCCCTGTCGAACCGAGTTGCCGGCGCAGCGAAGCGGAGCTGGCAACTCGGTTCGACGGAAGGGCGGGCCCTAGCTTGTTTCACCCTTGCGCACTTAGGGGTGGGTGCCTTCCGTTTGGGGAGGCGCACGGGCCACGCGCTTCGCAGGCCTCGAGGGGAGTAGTGGGGGCACCCGTGTACAAAATTTCAGCTTCCCAGCTCGGAAGACTTAAAAAATATGACGATGACTAAAAGCGTTCCGCTAATTTTTTTCAGGAGTGTATTTACCATCATCGGAGAGTGGCTTCTCTTCCTCGACTGTCACAGTTTTGGATTTCTGTTCAAAGACATTAAGTAAGGTATATCAAATACAAATCATTATTAGAACCAAACTATCGAATGATAAGTGCTGATTACCCTTCGATTAGGTTTGTCCCTTGAATCATCAGTACGTTTCCGGGTTGAGCGGCCAGCTGTCAGGATACAAAGAAATTTTATTTATTCACAGTTCAGCCAATGCTATCCCTACCGTACCGACTTACATGACAATACTAGCAAATGCCTCTCCTGCTCCTGAGACTTTAGTAACCTTCTTAAATGCATTTTTGTTTTTCCGTGATCTACAGTCCTTGGGAAAAATATCAAAGAGGTCATCCTCTGGGTCATATTCTTAATCTGTGAAGGAAGAGAAGAGCAGTCAAATTTAGTCAATGTTTTACGTACACCACTGCTGCTTTTCTGGCGAAAACTAGGGCATGCCTTACCTCCTGAACCTTTGGCCTTACCCTTCCTCAGACCAGCTGTGTTACTTCTTAAACTAGACTAAAAGTCTGTATCAGTATCTGAGGGGGGTGAAGGTGAGGGAGGGCCATCATCATCATCGATAATGATGGGAGATCTCGGCGCTTCATTGGTTGTGAACCTGTGAACGTGTCACCCTGGACTCCATGGGTTGTGTAGTGGAGCAAGAAACTGCAGAAGTCTTTGAAGTTGTGTAGACACTTCCTGGTTTTGCTTGGACTGGAGCCGATGTGGACAGGATGGAAACTGCTGTTACGTGGGATGTGGTAGACTTCGTAGTAGTCAAGACACTTGCTGATGTACCGTAAACCGGGGTAACTTGAGACAATATTTCACGTTTTTTGGACCGTGTGTCCACAACACTTCTCTCAACAACCCGAATCCCAACTATATTTGATTTCCCATGATTACATTCGGTTTGGACCGCATGAATTTTTAGGGGGTCACCTAAAATGAGAGTAATGGGCCTCCAAAGTTGTCTCAAGTTACCCCGTCATTTGGGGTAACTTGAGACACACCAAGTTTTTGGCCCGTCCCGTTTATTTTTTTGTAAAAAAATGACGGAGGGACGGGCATATAGTATGACTCGCTACGCTCGCTGGGGGGCTCCGCCCCCCAGACCCCCCGTGCGTGCCTGGGGCCCGCTGAGTGGGGTCTGGCCAGCGGCAGTAGGAGTATGCCGCCTGTTCATCGGGCGGTGTACGCCTCCGCGGTCAACCCAGAAGCTCTCTTGTACAAAATTCCTCGTGAGTTGTAAGTACACTGAGATTCCAAATGCTATGAGTATAGCACGTATGGTGCAATTCACCTGAGATATCGCACCATACGTGCGCCTCAGCCATATTGCATCTTACGTGCAATGCGTCCCTAAAATGCCCTATGCAATTGCATGGGAGTGGAGAGGCATTGCACTTCGTGTGCAATGCTTTTGTATTGCACCAATTGACGCTATACTCATAGCGTTTGGATTCTCAGTTTACTTTGAAAAGGGGCGACAGCGAGGTAAAACGTCGTAAGTCGGGCTCCCCTGGCAACGTTGTCCTGGCCGCAGTCAGCAGCTGATGTGAAATCACTTTGCCGTGTTCAGGAACAGCATTGCCTGTCATCTAGCCTGAATCGCACTGCTCAACAATTACAGCGAAAGGTAGTGATGGCTAGTGGGGTCACGAACGCAACATCTTCTTATTCATAAGCAGCAGAGTAAAAAGTAGCCTTCTCCGTCGGTCCTAAAGAGAAGATATCCTTTATGGATTTTTTGATTTTGACAAAAGTACTCATGCGCACCCCTCAAGTTGTATAGCTATGTATCAAAAGGAAAACTGGACCCTTACTCTCATAAGAAGTGGCCAACAGTCTAAAATTCTACCCTATAAGTTGTCTGTAAAATATTAGCCCGCCTGAAAAGTAGGGAACCCAAAAAATCATTGGAACTACTGGTCCAGAAAGCATTACAAGCGAGAATGCACCTTTGTCACCATGAAGACGGACTTTGTGTTTTGATTGCTGAACTTAACCATTCCAAAATGGTTTGTTTTCTTTTAAAATAGAGCCCCTGAAAAGTAGGCAACCACTATGAGAGACAGTTACCAGGACCGTATCTCTAACCGAAAAGATGTCAAATCGGAGATGTTTGCTATCCTTGATGGGAAGCAGCCTACACGTAGAGAACCTTCCCTTGTTGTCACCTTGTACGGAAAGTGGACGCCCCTGCAACGTATGCAACCAGGGGCAGTCGGAATTTGGATAACCGGTGCTCAAAGTGGCAAAAGTAAATGGAAGAAAATCCGACGACCTTGTAAAAAAGGGGATCACAGTGTATTTGTCTGCCCACCCTTGGAAGTAGTCTCGAACATGAAGTGAGCGCCCTTGCAAAGTTGGCATCTTGTGGAATCGTAATCTTCTAGTATCTCTAACCATTGCGCCTACAGATAGAAGTAATCGACCCAGAAACATTCCTTATCAAAAAGAAGAGTCATATTGAATTTTTCTGACCGCTCTGGAAAGCAGTCTTGTGACAAATTGAGTGCGCCTGCCAAGTAGGCAACCATTTAGAGTGGAAGGAAAGTGGAAAATTTAGAGAACCGATGGTTCTTGAGATGACGGTCGAAGAACCAAATCCATTTTTTTTTACCAAATTTAAGTTATCCGACCCGCTTGAAAGAAATCTTGCATGAGAAGTAAGAGCCCCCGCGAGGTAGGCAACCAGGGGGAGTCGAAATCTCAAGAACCGTTCGTCCTACAGAAAAAAAAATAAGAGCAAAAATGTTCCTTGCGAAAAATGAGGGGTAGCGTACGCTTTGATGAGGTATCTCGGAAGTCGTCTTGTACTCCAAACCAGCCACGGAAAGAAAAAGTAGCGAAAATTCTGCCGCTTTTAAAGGAGGAAAAGGTCAAAGCTCATGAACGGTGGGTCGCATCGAGACGGGACCAAGTTCAGCGGATAGAAAATTAAATTCGAGGGGCAGCGTACGCTTTGATGACCCATCTAAGACGCATCCTTCTAGGTGAAAGTGCGATCGGCGAGTCGCGGGTGCCTCACGGCCGGCGTGACATTTTCCCCCACCCACTCCCTGCAGGCCTTATGGGAAATGAGTTTTCAGCGTTTAGCAGGCAAAAGGTTGAGAAAAAGTAATTCTAATATTTTTTTGCTTCCCAATTGTTGAAATGACGAATCGTTTGACTCTTAAACGAAGAAAATCGATCGGCCAGTTTTCGCTGTGGTTAAAAGTTGTATGTCACTCAATCAGTCAGTCGTGCGGAGGGGAGGATCTTTTTTGGATGCATGCTGTGCGTCCGTCCGTTCGTTCGTTCGTTCGTTCGTCCGAGGACTTCCCGTGGTCCGATCTTGACCAAATTTGGCATGCAGCCTCCTTGGGTGACCCTAAGAACCGCCCGGTGGCAGCAAATCCGATCCGAGCCGCGGGGGCGCTGCTGCAGGTGCATCATGGTCTACATGGGGTCGAGGAGGATTTTTGCAACGGACACAGCTAGCAGGGCATGTAGGGGTATTTTTGGAATCGGGGCGACGAGACGAAACCAACGGTGCCAGTTTCAAGCGAATCGGAGAAGTTTGGACCCGGGTTCAAATCCCAGTGGGGTATATTTTGAACATTCTTTTTATTCGAGTTTTTGCATTGGTTCTTATGTTTTTGAGGGCGCTGATGACGAAAATAAAATCTATTTGACCCTAGACTCAGGTTCAAAAACCCCTCAGGGGTTTTAACAAAGGCGAAATTCACACATTTGTTAATGTACGGGACGGGCCAAAGTTGCCGATGTATATCACTACTTTTCCTGTTATTACTTTGCTTTTTTACGGATGTGGGGTTTTAGCCAGTCCATACTGATTTTCTGAGACATTTAACTTATTTTCAATGAAAAGTACTACTTGTGGAATATATTAGAAGAATTTTGATCCCTATTTTAAGATTTTTTCATCAAAGTTACATTTGGTAATTTGAGGGATAACGGCACTTCAGAAGCGCAACGATTCTCCCATTTCACGTCCAGCTCTGTCAACTAAGTACAGCGATTCTCTCATCACTGCAAATTCGACGGAAAGACTTCTTGCCAAAATATGGCGAGACATTTAAGTCTCGCCAAGTTTTGGTCAGACAAAAAAGTCTCGCCATAAAACGGTCAGACATAAATGTCTCACCACAAAATGGCAAGACTTTTGTGTCTGACCACGGCCTTAAGGCCGTAACCGTCCGGCGCATTAACCGTTATGTGGCGAGACTTTTTTGTCTGTCCGTTTTGTGGCGAGACTTTTTTGTCTGTCCGTTTTGTGGCGAGACTTTTTTGTCTGACCAAATTTCGGCGAGACTTTCAGGTCTGACCAAAACTTGGCGAGACATTAATGTCTCGCCTCTGGAGTGACGAGAAGTCTGACCTTTGGATTTGTAGTGATTTCACATCCAACCCTGACATCTGTTAAGACATTTTTCTTTATTTTTAAGTACAGAAGTCCATTCCTGCAAAGGTATAAAGTCTTAGTCAATTTTTAAAATTTACTCAAAATCCTTTAACTATTTTTACAGTTGTTTTTCTTCACAAAATCGACGGTTCTTGGGCTAAAAGTTGTCCGATTTCAATGACATTTAGCTCGTTGGAAAGGTTATTCAATTCCCCATCTTTTGATACTTAAGATTCATTAAGTCTCACCTGGTCCGTGTGTAGTTGAGAAAACACTCTAACTTGAAGCTGCATATATCAACTTGGGGCCCTCTACACTGTCTACAGAAGTGATTCCCGATCAAATGCGGCTTGGTTTTGATCTTAGAACGGAGAGGTCCGTTACTTAAAACCACCCTGTAGTACAAGGAGGTGCCAGTGTCAAGTTACGCCACTCAACTTCCGTCAAACTCAATGAAATTTGGTGTCTCAAGTTACCCCGCACAGTTACCATTTTCTATAAAAGTCAGTATTACCCGATGAATGATGGGTTTCCCTCAAAACTAATGCAAGATTTAGAATGTTGAAATAATAGGGTGGAACGATACTACAGTCATTTGGGTCTCAACAAGACGTGTTTCGAGTACCAGGGGAGACTTGTAACACTTCTCTAAAATTGTTAACTTTACTAAAATCGAAAAATCTTTATAGAACTGACCAGCTTGGTCCCAACCCGCCGTTCACACGCTTAAACGTCTTTCCAAACAAGTATGAAAAAAAGTGCTGGGGCAGTTTTGATCTCCGAATGTGCCGAGCCAGATGGCAGCTCCAAAAAGGTGGAAAAGCAGAAGTGTCTTAAGTTACCCTGGTTTACGGTAGCAGTAGCAGTGCTTGGACAGGATCAGATTTAGAGGGGCAGACACTGGAGCCGATACCCCTGTTTACGCAGGTTCGTTATTTGGAAGTTCGCCAACCCAACAAAACAACCGTTTTTCGGAAAACGCATTTGTGTTATCGGTGGCCTTGAAACGATGGTGGAACATTTCGGAACAAACGATTCTGAGGCCAAAAGCATTATTTTCACCCCTCTCTACGCGGTTTTGTGTTTTGGAAGTTTGCCAACCCAACAAAACAACTGTTTTGCGAAAAACGCATTTGTGTTATCGGTGGCCGTGAAACGATGGTGGAACATTTTGGAACAAACGATTCTGAGGCAAACCGCGTTGTTTCCAATACTTTTTGCGCAGATTTGTATTTTCGAAGTTCGCCAACCCAACAAAACAACCGTTTTTCGAAAAACACATTTCATTTATCGGCGGCCGTGGAACGACGCCGGAACAATTCGGAACAAACGATTCTGAGGCGATTAGCATTATTTTCACCCCTGTTTACGCGGGTTTGTATTTTGGAAGTTCGCCAACCCAACAAAACAACTGTTATTCGAAAAACGCAATTGTGTTCTCGGCGGCCGTGAAACGATGGCGGAACATTTTGGAACAAACGATTCTGAGGCGAACCGCGTTGTTTCCAACTCTTTTTGCGCAGATTTGTATTTTCGAAGTTCGCCAACCCAACAAAACAACCTTTTTTCGAAAAACGCATTTGAGTTATCGTTGGCCGTGAAACGATGGTGGAACATTTTGGAACAAACGTTTTTAAGAAGAACTGCACTTTTTCTGGTTCGATTTGTGCATTTTTACTGGTTTGAAGCTGGCCAGCTTGTTATCGTGATAACGAGCCTGGAGCCGCCCTCGTTGAGGAACAAATTGGAACAATTGTGGAACATTTTGGAACAAATCATTCTGCGTCGATTTGTTGTATTTTGAACCTTTTCTGGCAATGTGGGTTGGCCAACTTCAGGGCGGTGTCCGTAGAGCATTTTGGACTTTTTCACAAACGAAAAACCGAAACGGCAACCTCCGGTCTACAATTAACGGTACATTTTCCGTTAAATTTCCGTACCACGCTCTTCAAAGCACAGGCTCTTATGGAAGGAGTGGTACGGCAGATGTCCGTACCACCATTTCAGGGGGTATTCGGAACGCCGTAGCATGCTCCGTATCTGCCACTGATTTTTTGCAGTGTGGATGAAGGACTTTTGTAACAAAATAATACGCTCTGCAGTGTGGTCAAGGAGGCACTGGAGCCTCACAGATGCAAAGGTCTCAGAAATTACTATGGCGGGTTCAACAGGAACACCTTCCCGCGCAGCATGATTTACTGGGTAGCATCTTGATTTGGCATTCTGAATGTGATGATGAGAAGGATAAAGATTGGGAACATTGTTTTCTATAGCCCCATTTCGAAGAATCTGGGATGCATCTTTTGTGATATCTGAATTTATGAACAAAGCGAGTGCTTCGTCCTCTTCATAATTCAAAATTGGCTTAGAGTTTTGAGATGCTTGCCATGCTTCTCAAACAGGATTTTTCGATGTCCAAATGATGTTTCCGAGACGGAAATGGAAACGTCTGATCATGCTTTATCAGTTTAAGACCACCAGGACCCTCTGAAAGTGCAAATTATCGGTAATCAGGGCACTGTAGGGCACCCGTCTCGTCCGTATGAACTGTAGTGACTCAAAATCGATTACTAGATGGTATCTTTGCGTCGCAGGAACCCACTGGTGGGTAGTAGAGCTGAGCCCCCCGTAGACACGCCGCTGTTTCGTTTGGCTTCGTAGGTAGTTTCTCAATACCGTTAAAATTTGTGCGTAGGACTGCCTGCGACAGCCGCAGGGACATGTTACGCCAGTTGACCAATTTTGGAAGTGATGTCTTCTCACAGGTTAACATTTACCTTCGTTCTGGCGTACTGTACCTTTGCGTTTTGCTCCATTCTCAATACAGTATCAAGGTGTCAGCTTATACATGCGCTGCATGAGAAATCCACGGGAAAAATACAGGCACAGTCTGGTAGAACATTTGCCTAGTACCACCGCACCTCAGCCAGTACGGCTTTTAGAGTATGGAGTACGGTTTTTCATGACATGGGCTCTCATGGGAAGCACGGTTTTGGGGTACAGCTGTTGTGTACATCGTGTGGTACGGTCTAGCCGTACCTTTTTCCTTGCAATGTACGGCCTTTTTAACAGTACGCCGCAGCCCCACCTTGGTTGGTTGGGTAAGGGTGGTGGTGAGTCTCAATGTGCTGCCACCTTCTCGTAGTAAGGGCTGAGTCGTCTCGGGTTTTCCGGGGGAGCCAAGAGCAGTAAAGTGGAAACCTAATGTTAGGAAAACGGATTCAACCGAACCTTCAATGGATGTAGCGTTCTAAAGGTCTCTCCATCCGATTGTCAATATACTGGTAGGTGCCTGTGATGCGAAGACACCATCTAGTAATCGATTTTGAGTCACTACAGTTCAAACGGACGAGACGAGTGCCCTGAGTGCCGGTACTTTGCATTTTTAGTAAAATATGAGTTTTTGGCGTCCAAATCCAATCTTGTGAACGCATCCCGGGGTACCCCGTTTGCTTAAAACGGGAAAAGGGCTGTTAGAGAAGATGATTCGGGGTATGGTTCGGGTACGGTGACGTCAGGATGGCCGTATCAAACCCTGAAGGCAATTTTTGCATTTTGAAAGAAACGGAAAAAAATTGTAATTTTGTAATTTTCTCCCATCGGCCCCCTATTAGAGGGTCCGGATGGTCTTAACTGATAAAGCATGAACAGACGTTTCCATTTCCGTCTCGGAAACATCATTTGGACATCTGGTTCAGTTTCTATGAATGTTTTTAGAAAAACCCGTAAAAGTCGAATTTTCGAATAGGGTACTTTCGTAGATCCCCTGAACCGGAAGCACACAGACGCTTTGTTGGCGGAAGTAGATAAACTTGACATAGGAATGAGACGACAGTCAAACGTATCGGCCACACTTGAACATTAACAGTCGTTTTATACTTATTTGCAGTGCATGTGTGTCCCGCGAGCAACATTAGTACAGCTCCGCTATAGCTTTAGATCCGGAGAGAGGTTAGTTTCCGGCCAATATGACGTCTGCGTGCTTCCGGTTCAGGATCTACGGAAGTACCCTATTTTAAACGTCGATGCGCGAGGGTCAAGCTTTAAGTTACAGACCTGGCTCAGATCGCGTTGAGTTTGTATTGCCATGAAGTAACTTTGGCGCACTATTACGTTTGCGATATCGAAAAATCGTGTTTCACGGCCCACCCTAGTGTACGCCAGACCGTGTCTTGTAACAGGCTTCACGATGCTGCGCCAGTTTCGACAATCCACGCCTAGAGTACACCTACCTTAGCCTGCCGTATATTAGCATTTGCTCATCAAAATCTACACTAATGGAACTTAACTTTGGGTCGGGGGTCCGAATGGGTTCTATTTTCGTCATCAGAAGCCTCCAAAGCATGGGAAACGACATGAAACTTGACACAAAGTTAACACCTGAAAAGTTGTCTCTTTTGTCTGCCTTTTTTAAAAGTGTTTTTTTACTAATACGACCGTATGGATTGAGATAAAAAGCTGAATTTTGGTGTGTGGCGAGCCAAGGACATACCTAATGACTCTCCAAAATCTGAGCCAGATCGGCCGAGCCGTTCAGGAGGAGTAGTGTACTCGCACGCACGCACGCAGACAGGGAAAGTTTTTTAACCCCACTGGAGTAACGGGCTTCACTATCCCTCAGCCAATGAAAGCGCTCAAGTCTGCTCCAGAGAACTCTGTGATGTTTCTGCGCCGCTGAGTTTCTCCAGCTGCTGGAGCTTTTATAGCAATTACCATTGACCTCCTCTTCGATTGTCATCTCAGGATCAAAAAATGCCATAGGTGCCAGGTGCTCTCCTAACAAACTATTTTGGACCTTTCAAAGAAAAGTAGTTTGTATAACAATGTATTTTGAGCATACGTAAGCTTACAAAGAAAATTCTTTGTAACTTACGAACTATTTCTTCGTATAACAAAGTATTTTAGTTTGATATACGTATGCTCAAAATACTTCGTAAGGTTTTAAGAGTGCAAGAAACAAATTTTGGTCAAAATCGGATGGGGTCATGGGAAGCCATTGTACGTGTTACTAAATTAGCTCTGTGAGACTTCTCCAGAGAGGGGTCACCCTAGAGCGCCAGGGCAATGTACTTAATTCCCTTGGCGTTTCCGTTGATGGTCTCTGCAGAGAAACCGTCGCCTGTTGGCTTTGCCAATTACAGGAGATCGTATCTTTCTTCGAGGAGTTCCACTTCCTTGAATTTTTCAAAAGGGTCTAGACCTGGCTTCTTGGGGTCTACGTAGCCCAGAAACCTTACTACCGGCAAAATGTAAGTTGATTTGGCTCCATCAGTCACTTCTTTCACTACTACGTACCTCACCTTTCTCTTCTTTAGGCATGTTAGGAAGCGATTCAAATTTCGGCCAAAAGAAGAGGCCCATTTTTCATACAAGCTCCTTACGCAATGCCTCTCTGAATTTGGCCATGTCTTCGGAGTCCGCTGGCTTTGGCTGGAAGTGCCGTCTCTGGTGCCAATAGCGTTGAAGCACGTGCAGAATTGTTGGCACCTTTGACGCTTTAACGACTTTTATAGTAGTCTCTAAGGGTTGCCGGATGGTAACTGCATCAAGCATGAGGGTTATTTCATTCTCAGATATGACCAAATGCTCCTTGCCCCTATCCGAAAGAATTTGGTTCACCTGTTAAAATAACAGGAAAAGTAGCGATATACATCGGCAACTTTGGCCCGTCCCGTACATTAACAAATGTGTGAATTTCGCCTTTGTTTAACCATGACGGGTTTGAACCTGAGTCTGGGGTCAAAATAGATGTTATTTTCGTCATCAGCGCCCTCAAAAACATAAGAAACAACGCAAAAACTCGAATAACAAGCTGGGCCCGCCCTTCCGTCGAACCGAGTTGCCAGCTCCGCTTCGCTGCGCCGGCAACTCGGTTCGACAGGGTAGACAGGGAAGCATTTCTGAAAAAGGCTCTCTAAATCGAAGCGAGCGGCGTTTCGCGCTACAAAATGGTTACCGGCGGTTCTAGACTAATTCGACCCCGCTGAACACGAATTGCCCGGTTACCAAGCTCGATTTTTTCATTTAAGCCCTCAAATTCAAGATGGCGGCCAAAATGGCGCCCAAAATGCCCGAATCGCAGGTTTAACGCGCTGTGAAGCCCACACTGACGAGTTGTTGGTTGGTTTTCAGTTAGATTATCATTCAAGTAACGCGATGGGTGAATTTAGAGCTATGGGCATGAGTGTTAGGGGCCCAAATGCGAAGATGGCGTCCGAAAACGTCAAAAAACGCTTAAAACGTCACATTTTGACCATTTTTGTGATAATTTGCTGATTCTGTGATTGTCTAAGGCCTTCCTTCGACCAGATAAACCAGATTGTAAGTTTGTATGACCTGCTGTTGTGAACTGAGGGTCTACAGTCAAAGATGGCGTCCGAAAGAGTCAAAACTTGCACTTTCTGCGGATTTGGTGCCTTATTTTCCGTGAATCTGGAGGAATTATGTAGGTGGGGTGATTCCGTGCATAGGCGGTATTTCAGGTCATTCGGGCCTTGCGTCAGAATTGAGGTTGATTGGGTAGCTTGGGCAATTCAATTCTGTTTTAGTGAACGAGGACCATGTCCTCATGTGGACAAGTGACAACGTCGATCTAACTTTTGTTTTTCTAGTTTTTGGCTGAGCGATAGCGAAGCCTGTTACTTCAGTGGGGTTGAAAAGTTTTGTCTGTCTGTCTGTCTGTCTGTCTGTGTGTCCGCACTACTCCTCCTGAACGGCTCGGCCGATCTCGGTGAGATTTTGCACACTTTTTAGGTATGTCCTTGGCTCGGCACACGCGAAATTTCACTATCCTAGCTCAACTGGTTCAGTTTTTATAGCCGAAAAACACCTAAAAAACGGCGAAAAATCGAGTTTTCTGCAGATAGATGACTTCTGTCTTGGAGAAAGGGGGGTCCCAGCCTCGACAAGTTAAAAAGTTACAAGGGTCAAGATCGTGTTATCTGTAGATAAAACAACTCTATTTAGAATGTAGGGGGGTCTGGGGGCGGAGCCCACCAGCATTCAACAAGTTAAAAAATTACCGACAATGGACAAGCCATTGCCTGCCGCAGGCAGGCTAGCGCCGCAGGCCAAGGTAGGTACGCCAGGCGTGGATTGGAGGAACAGGCAGCGAGACATCGCGAAGCCTGTTACGACAAGACGCGGTCTGGCGTAAACCTACCTTGTTGTATCCTGCTAAAGTGTCGTTTTTTAAGTCCCATCATGGTCAGGAACACATGTTAAACAACTTTGCCATGCTGTAGTCACTATTTGCATGACTTATTCTTCACAAAACTACGGAAGGTGACCTTTGTGTCATCATTTGTTGAACTCGAAACAGCCTTTCGGAAAATGTCCAGCGTGTGACCACGTCACCAATGCTGATTTCACAACTGACGTTCCACTGGGATTCCTTTTCGTTTAAGAACCCCCTGACCGCTTGGAATCGAAAGAACATAGGAAACACAACCAGAAGCCCGTGGGACCTGGGGCGGCCAAACAACGCTTCCAGCCCGTCAGAAATGTTTAACGGGTAGGGTGTACAAATAGATGTAAATTCCGTTTCGGACCATAGCTCCCTCCTTCCGAGGGACAAAGTTGCCACAACCTTCGCTAAAAAGCGCTGTTTCGGATGCTCGAAAAGACACCGTCAAACTATCCTATCTTGCCTATCTTGTACACTGTGGCTAAAAGCTACGGAAAATTCTGTAAACAGGTTGTGGTAATTCTCCGTAGGCCCCTTGTCAGTGTTCTCCACAGTATTTTCCGTAGGACCGCACAGTATTCTCCGTAGGACCGCACAGTGTTCTCCGTAGGGCTATACAGTCTTCCAGGCCCTACGGAGAAGACTGTGCGGTCCTACGGAGAATACTGTGCGGTCCTACGGAAAATACTGTAAGAGCCTACGGAGAATATTGATAAGAGGGCTACGGAGAATACTGGCAAAAAAATTAACAGAATTTTCCGTACCTTTTTGCCACAGTGTATCGCAGCGGGTCAGCTGATTAAACGCTTCGCTTTGTAAGTTCCGTCATATGTAAATTCCGTCATGATTTCTGTAAGTTCCGCCGTATTTCATAGGGTGTGAAAATGAAAGTCAACTCAAAGCGTTGCCACGCTCAGAGGAGTACTGTGAGGGGTCCCCTGTATGCCATCTAGACTAAATTTGTCTCAGAAAGGTGAACTTATTTTTATAATTTTGCTACAGCCAAAATGACCTCCTACGCACAGAATCACCCGGTGACGATTTATTTTACTGATAATGGTAGTGGCACATAAACGTCGTCACTAGATAGGGTATGGATTAGGAATACAAAATAACCCTTGACAAAGGATACCTAAAATGTCCGGGCACCTTTCCTACTGTCGTCAGCGGTAAAATCTTTGTGACACAGTGGTTACAAAAGTTTGATCCAGGAAGCGGAAGAAGGGGTTAAGTCGAGTTGATTCAGTGACCTCTTATCAGTCTATCAAGTAAACATGAGCGAAAATTTGGTCCAAAAATAAGTATGGTGAGACCAGTCCCATCCTCTTGCATCTATTTTTAGATGACATTCCCCACCTGTTCTCCCACCTGCAAGGATTAGGCTTTGCAAAAGTGCACGGTTTCAACTCGACTTATCCCCTTCTTCCGCTTCCTGGATCGTTTAATGCTGAACATGTTGATTTGAGTAAGTATATGAAGTGAAAGTCACAAAAAATTTAACATTGTAGATACGGAGATAAAATCCAGAAGTATAAATAGAGAAAATATTAAGGATCGCTGTAAATGTCTTACGAAGAAATTTCCCATAATACGAAGGTCCTTTTTCTTCATATTACGAAAGTTTTTCTTCGTATCTTACAACGAAAAAGCTAAGAAGATTCTTATTACGAAGGAATATCGCTTCGTTCACTGTAACATACAAATAACATAGGTCAAATTTCATCGTAAGACATTAAGAGTGGAGTAAGAAATTTAAAAGAGGATCATCACACGTCGCCGTTTGGGTCACTGTCGATTTCAGGTAATAAAACTATTACTCCAGTGTTGCTGTTAGAACACTAAACAAATTACTCATTTCAAACCTTATTTTTCTAAAACATTAAAAAATAGAACATTGATTTGTTTTTACGATTTGATTTTGACATTCCATATACGCCTTATGCCGCCCTGATCCATTCAGGCTTTAGGATCGAGGAGATACGGGAGATACAAAACGTGGTGAATAGCCAATAACAGGAAAAGTAGCGATATACATCGGCAACTTTGGCCCGTCCCGTACATTAACAAATGTGTGAATTTCGCCTTTGTTAAACCCTGACGGGTTTGAACCTGAGTCTAGGGTCAAATAGATGTTATTTTCGTCATCAGCGCCCTCAAAAACATAAGAACCAATGCAAAAACTCGAATAAAAAGAATGTTCAAAATATACCCCATTGGGATTTGAACCCGGGTCAAACTTCTCCGATTCGCTTGAAACTGGCACCGTTGGTTTCGTCTCGTCGCCCCGATTCCAAAAATACCCCTACATGCCCTGCTAGCTGTGTCCGTTGCAAAAATCCTCCTCGACCCCATGTAGACCATGATGCACCTGCAGCAGCGCCCCCGCGGCTCGGATCGGATTTGCTGCCACCGGGCGGTTCTTAGGGTCACCCAAGGAGGCTGCATGCCAAATTTGGTCAAGATCGGACCACGGGAAGTCCTCGGACGAACGAACGAACGAACGGACGGACGCACAGCATGCATCATACTATATGCCCGTCCCTCCGTCATTTTTTTACCAAAAAAATAAACGGGACGGGCCAAAAATGGGAAAAGTGTACTTTGGAGCGATTTTGGAGGTTTCCGGACGCCATCTTGGCCCTTAGGCACCTAGCTTATGTAACAACAGGTCATGCAAACTTACAATCTGGTTTATCTGGTCGAAGGAAGACCTAAAACAATCACAGAATCAGCGAATTATCGCAAAAATGGTCAAAATGTGACGTTTTAAGCGATTTTTGACGTTTTTGGACGCCATCTTGGCCTGTTGACCCCTAGCTTATGTGACAACAGGTCATGCAAACTTAAAATCTGGTTTATCTAGTCGAAGGAAGACCTAAAACAATCACAGAATCAGCAAATTATCGCAAAAACGGTCAAAATGTGACGTTTTAAGCGATTTTAGACGTTTTCGGACGCCATCTTCGCATTTAGGCCCCTAACACTCATGCCCATGGCTCTAAAATCACCCTTCGCGTTACTTGAATGGTAATCTAACTGAAAACCAACCAACAACTCGTGAGTGTGGGCTTCACAGCGCGTTAGAACTGCGATTCGGGCATTTTTGCCGCCATTTTGACCGCCATCTTGGATTTTAAGGGCTTAAATGAAAAAATCGAGCTTGGTAACCGGGCGATTCGTGTTCAGCGGGGTCGAATTAGTCTAGAACCGCCGGTTACCAATTTGTAGCACAAAACGCCGTTCGCATTGAAGATATTTGAAATGCTTCCCTGTCTATAATGCTAATCGCCTCAGAATCGTTTGTTCCAAAATGTTCCACCATCGTTTCACGGCTACCGATAACACAATTGCGTTTTTCGCAAAACAGTTGTTTTGTTGGGTTGGCGAACTTCCAAATAACAAACCCGCGTAAAAAAAGGTGAAAATAATGCTAAAGGCCTCAGAACCGTTTGTTCCAAAATGTTCCAACATCGTTTCAAGGCCACCGATAACACAAATGCGTTTTCCGAAAAACGGTTGTTTTATTGGGTTGGCGAACTTCCAAAATAAAAAAAAACGTAAAAAAGGTTAAAAGATGCTAATCGCATCAGAATCGTTTGTTCCGAATTGTTCCGGCGTCGTTCCACGGCCACCGATAAATGTAATGTGTTTTTCGAAAAACGGTTGTTTTCTCGGCTTGGCGAACTTCGAAAATACAAATCTGCGCAAAAAGAGTTGAAAACAACGCGGTTCGCCTCAGAAACGTTTGTTCCGAAATGTTCCATGTCGTTCCACGGCCACCGATAACACAAATGCGTTTTTCTCAAAACAACTGTTTTGTTGGGTTGGCGAACTTCCAAAACACAAAAACGCGTAAAGAGGGGTGAAAATAATGCTTGGCCTCAGAATTGTTTGTTCCGAAATGTTCCACCATCGTTTCAAGGCCACCGATAACACAAATGCGTTTTCCGAAAAACGGTTGTTTTGTTGGATTGGCGAACTTCCAAATAACACACCTGCGTAAACAGGGGTGCAAATAATGCTAATCGCCTCAGAATCGTTTGTTCCGAATTGTTCCGGCGTCGTTCCACGGCCGCCGATAAATGAAATGTGTTTTTTCGAAAAACGGTTGTTTTGTTGAACTGGCGAACTTCGAAAACACAAATCTGCGCAAAAAGAGTTGGAAACAACGCGGTTTGCCTCAGAATCGTTTGTTCCAAAATGTTCCACCATCGTTTCACGGCCACCGATAACACAAATGCGTTTTTCGCAAAGCAGTTGTTTTGTTGGGTTGGCGAACTTCCAAAACACAAAACCGCGTAGAGAGGGGTGAAAATAATGCTTTTTGCCTCAGAATTGTTTGTTCTGAAATGTTCCACCATCGTTTCAAGGCCACCGATAACACAAATGCGTTTTCCGAAAAACGGTTGTTTTGTTGGATTTGCGAACTTCCAAATAACACATGTGCGTAAACAGGGGTGCAAATAATGCTAATCGCCTCAGAATCGTTTGTTCCAAAATGTTCCAACATCGTTTCAAGGTCACCGATAACACAAATGCGTTTACCGAAAAACGGTTGTTTTATTGGGTTGGGTAACTTCCAAAATAAAAAAAACACGTGAAAAAGGTGAAAAGATGCTAATCGCCTCAGAATCGTTTGTTCCGAAATGTTCCATGTCGTTCCACGGCCACCGATAAATGAAATGCGTTTTTCGACAAACGGTCGTTTTGTTGGGTTGGCGAACTTCAAAAATACAAATCTGCGCAAAAAGAGTTGGGAACAACGCGGTTCGCCTCAGAATCGTTTGTTCCAAAATGTTCCACCATCGTTTCAAGGCCACTGATAACACAATTGCGTTTTTCGAAAAACAGTTCTTTTGTTGGGTTGGCAAACTTCCAAATAACAAACCTGCGTAAACAGGGGTGAAAATAATGCAAATCGCCTCAGAATCGTTTGTTCCGAAATGTTCTGCCGTCGTCCCACGGCAAACCATAAATAAAATGCGTTTTTCGAAAAACGGTTGTTTTGTTGGGTTGGCGAACTTTGAAAATACAAATCTGCGCAAGAAGAGTTGGAAAAAACGCGGTTCGCCTCAGAATCGTTTGTTCCAAAATGTTCCACAATCGTTTCACGGCCACCGATAACACAATTGCGTTTTTCGAAAAGCAGTTGTTTTATTCGGTTGGCGAACTTCCAAACTACAAACCCGCGTAAAAAGGGGTGAAAATAATGCTAATGGCCTCAGAATCGTTTGTTCCGAAATGTTCCACCATCGTTTCAAGGCCACCGATAACACAATTGTGTTTTTGGAAAAACAGTTGTTTTGTTGGGTTTGGCAAACTTCCAAATAACAAACCTGCGTAAACAGGGAGAAAATAATGCTAATCGCCTCAGAATCGTTTGTTCCGAAACGTTCCACCGTCGTTCCACGGCCACCGATAAATTTAATGCGTTTTTTGAAAAACGGTTGTTTTGCTGGGTTGGCGAACTTCGAAAATACAAATCCGCGCCAAAAGAGTTGGAAACAACGCGGTTCGCCTAAGAAACGTTTGTTCCAAAATGTTCCACTATCGTTTCACGGCCACCGATAACACAAATGCGTTTTCCGAAAAACTGCAGTTTTGTTGGGTTGGCGAACTTCTAAAATACAAACCCGCGTATAAAAAGGTGAAAATGATGCTAAGGGCCTCTAAATCGTTTGTTCCAAAATGTTCCAACATCGATTCAAGGCCACCGATAACACAAATGCGCTTTGCGAAAAACGGTTGTTTTGTTGGGTTGGCGAACTTTCAAAATACAAACACGCGTAAAAAAGGTGAAAATGATGTTAATGGCCTCAGAATCGTTTGTTCCAATATGTTCTACCATCGTTTCAAGGCCACCGATAACACAATTGCGTTTTTCGAAAAACGGTTGTTTTGTTGGGTTGGCGAACTTCTAAACAACAAACCCGCGTAAAAAAAAAAGGTGAAAATAATGCTAATGGCCTTAGAATCGTTTGTTCCAAAATGTTCTAACATCGTTTCAAGGCCACCGATAACACAAGTGCGTTTTACGAAAAAGGGTTGTTTGTTTGGGTTGGCGAACTTGCCAAGTACAAATCCGCGTAAAACGAGTTGAAAACAACGCGGTTCTCCTTAGAAACGTTTGTTTCAAAATGTTCCACCAATTTTCGGCGGCTTCTAACTTTGCAAGGGCTTCCTCGAAAAAACCTCGATAACTGTGAGCTGGCTGACTTGTTTGTAGAGAATCCTGAAGAATAAGATCGAAATGGTGCTGGTAGTGTAGGAAACGTTTTTTCCTTAATGTTCCTGTAACGTTTCGTGGCTTCTCACTTTGTAAGGCCTTGGATAAGGACGTATCACATGAAGTAGCTACGGGACCGCGCAGAGCTTTGCTTTTGACCACTTAACTCCGGCTGTAACGGCAGTACGGGCCTGACTCACACATGAATTGACTCGTAAAAGTCCTCATAATTGCAACACCAGGTCTGGGTGATTCCGTGCGTAGAGGGTCATTTTGGATGTACCAAATGTCCTTTTTCAAGTTCAACTTTAGGGGCTAAATTTGGTGTAGATCACTCTAAAAAAATTTATGAAATTTCATATCCAAAGGACTCCAAAATTTCATAATTACGTTCTAAACCTCAATTTTTATAACCTTCGTATGAAATTTAAGATCGTGTAATGAAACCTAAGATTTGGGTTATGGATTTTAGGATTAACTGGTTATAAATTTTTAAAACAGAGTAACTTATAACTCCGGTTTTTAAATCTAGATTTTCGCTTTGAAAGTTTATAACGCTTGCCGATTTAAGAGCAAGGTTCTGAAAATTTTAACCGTTTAGTCCTGCTCCCTAGTCCTTTATTCATGGTAAATTAATAAATAGGTGAAGTTTTCATTTTTATCGGCATGTGTTAACATTTTCCGAACCGCTAAGGCAACTCAGAACTACTTATGTAGATGAGCCATGGTTTTGAATCCTTGCGAAATTTAAAGTGATGTTATTATGAAGCTGAAAATAAACGTAGCGCTGCAAAGCATTTTGGCATCGTTTATTTTAAGTTACCTTGTAAAAGGTGAGCTATGGGAAAGGGGATGGTCCACTGTCAGCCGCCTGACGTCAGGTTGCACAAACCTGCCGCTAGGTGGCGCTTGGAGCGCCGTGCCCGTTCACCAATAAGTATTTCCGATTTATGTTACGAAAGTAAATAAGTTTTGATAAATATACCATCAGTTGCCTAAGTAAGTGTCAGCCCTAGCCGTTGGCTTTCAGTTTTAAACAAAATATTACACTTAAGTCGAGAAAAACGCTTGTCCAAGTTGCCACTCGCTGGCGACTGCGGTCGGCCATTAGGTTGGGTGCACGCAAGATCCGCCTTGTGTTGCACAGTCCGGGAGTGGATTGAGATGTCTCTCAGGAGGAAGAAGGCCTCTTGCAGAGATAGTGAGTCCTTTAATTTTATTAAGTGCCTTCCCAATAGGAGTGACGCTGGCGCCACGTTCTCTCGGGAGAAATCATAGCTTTCTGACATTTCATCATTTGTAACATATACGTTACGAAAGGGATAAGGGTTTTATTTACACATTTTGTGGGCAGTAATGAAACTTATCATGTTTCATAATAGTGGTTGTAGAGATTCAGAACCCAAAAGTGAATTTTCAAAACACGTAGATTCTGAAATTAATAAACTAGTTCTTACATTTCATAAACCACTTCTGAAAGTTTAGAACAGCAAGTTATGAAATTTAAAAACGTTTTGGATATAAAATTTAAGATCCATTGTTCTACAATTAACTTCAAATCCAGATTATGAAATTTAAGGGGGGAGACTCGTCTTTGACGCCGTAATTTTAGCAAATTTCAGGCTTTCATGTAAACTCTTTCCAATAAATTTGAAGGTTAGTGGGGTTTTCCAATAAAAGCGGTTTTTAAGGTTCATTTGAAAAAAAAAGGTTGACTCTAGGCCTTATAAACCCAGGATCTGTAGTCTTTCTGCTAAAACCCCGAAAATACGCCAAAAATTCACTGCGCGCATGATTTTTTTTAAAAAAGCGTCATCGTATCATAAAAGTCTTTGTTTCTCCTTCAAAAGGACTCCTGGCACTGTAGATTGAACTAGGAAATTGAAATCGGTGGTACCTAAGTGCCTGAAACTTACATTTTTTGGTGTACCAAAAAAGTATTCAAATTTTGACATTTCAATGATTGTTTTCGGCCACTTCCCCCTTTTCCGAT
>NW_023144625.1:2407341-2423134 GCF_012932325.1 Thrips palmi | reverse complement strand
AATTTTACCACAAAGTTAATTAAAGAGGAATGATGTTACCTCGGTATGAGATGTCAGACTTCCACATTAGTGAGATGGGAGACATATGTAAATATTTGAAGCTGTAAAAATTTTTAAAGTGAAAGTTTCAACAAGTTGGAAGCACATAGTTAAATAACAAAATTCTAGACTTACTCATCATTTCTGTCAACCTGTTCAAATCGTAATTTATCTATGAAAATCTCAAGCACTTTCAATGGGCTGGACCTATCTGCAGCACTCATCATCTTGGATACATCTGTAATTAAAAATATTTGAAGGATAAAATTTTGACATCATGGGAAACTGAAAGCAACTATGATATGCTCACCATTCCACTTATGGACAAATGTAGTCGGATTTCCTATCCCACGTTTTTCAATTTCATCGTACAGCTTGAAAAGGGCACAGCACATGCACAGTAGGGACTTGCATGATTCTCTATGTTCGAGGTCGTCGAGAATGAAGTCAACCATTGCGGAACAGTGGAGGAGTGCCTGTAGAGAGGAACATTTAATAAAATGCCAGCACTGATATAGATAAGAAAGAGAACTACATGTTTATTTGCATAAACTCACCTGAACAGCAGCAAGAACATGAGGTGCATTCCTGGTATTTGTGAGACCCCCATCAATGTGTTTCGGCATGTTGACTGTTTGCAACCGAGCTGAAACAGTACAGGTGTGAAAAGCAAAAATAGGGCAAGCATGAGAAAATGTAAGTTACAGTATTTAAGAGACGCTCCATACATGTCATGGCATAGAACCAGTGAGTAAGCAGTAAAAAGGATAAGTTCAAAAAAGTTCCGAGATGCAAGTTGGGAACGATGACACTAAGACTCAAAACTGAATGAAACAATGACTTTTTTCGACAAAATATCTTAAATGGATGGTTTAATTTATTAAATTCATTGATATAAGGAGTTGCCAATGCGTGTGTTCAATGTAATAAGAAAAAGAGAGACCGGGTTGTAGGGGTTATGTCACTCCCGGTCCCCATATTTGACCATACAAGCGTATTTCAGACATGTTTCACTTCAAATTTTAATCGAAAACATCTCTTAATTCCTTACCAATGAAATCAGTAGAAATTTTTCTTCAAGAAAATATATATATATGTCACAATATCTCTTCGTTTACACTAATAACACAGAACTACGCCGCTCGCTACACCCGCACCCCGATTTCTCATACCCGCCGGAAGCCAAGCAGCAGATCCGACCGTATCCGGATCCGGTTTTGTGCTTCTTTACTTCTTCTTTTCCAACCAGCGGAATGGCCTATTGCGTCCAAATCCCCGCCGTATCATCCGGAGTCAAATGGACAAGCAGAGATTGTTGTCAAGATAGCAAAGAAGATTTTGAAGAAGTTAGCCATTTCAAACTCCAGTGAAGATTTGTCCACCAAAGTGGTAAATATGTTGATAAATTATAGGTCAACACCCTCAGTTACGGGGTTGTCACCTGCAGAAGTAATGTTGACATTTGTGCCACGGCACAAGTTAACATTGTTGTCGCCGAGATCCCAAGCCAATGCATACAGACCAACGGCTCAAGTATTTTTACCGGGAGAGAGAGTCAAGATCAAAATGTCGAAGGATGTAACTGCCAAGATCGGAAGAATCATAAAGCAGCTAGGAGTGTCTGTATATGTTGTGGACTTGGAAGGGACACCAACTTTGTGTCACTTAAATCAGCTATCAACAAGTGTACCAAATCCCAACGAGATTGTCCCAGAGAAGACGCCAAGTTCCTCTGTCAGCACGGAAACGCAACTACAAAATCAAGAGGGTCCTTCACTTCAGACAGTGCGCCCACCTGAAGAGCGTCGTTCAAACCGCGTCAACAAGGGAACGCCGGCACCAAGACTAAACCTTAAGATTTTTCATCAGTAGTGTTTGAAAAAGACTTGTTGAAGTAAAGTTGTTGTTAGAAGATGTTTTGGTTTAAAAGACTTAATTGTCACTAGTCGAAGTGCCATTGTAATTCTTAATTGATCTCGATTGTGATGTGATGTGTAAAATTAAAAATGATAAGTTCTAGGATTTTAATAATTTTGTGAGAATTGAAAATGTTAATGCCTAGTAGTTAAAATAAATAATTTAGGAACTAGTACTGTTAACTATTGTTGTGCACCCGGAGGGTATTGTGTATTTTGTATTTGTATGTTCAAGTTGGTACTGGTAGTCGTCTTTTGTCAAGTAGTGCCTGTCGATTATTTGCAGTTGTGTGTGTCGTCTTTTGTTGACTTTGAATAAACGTCAGTTCAGTATGGTTCCTGAAGCCCAATGGTGTTGTTCGTTCACCCCTCTGAATTTCCTTCAAGATTTACATAGTAGAAGTATTACCAGAAGATTATAAGTCAAAGACTTAAGTATTGAGAGATATAATAGAAGGGAAAAAAATCACCTTTTTTTAAAATGTTAAAATTTGAAAACTCATACACTGTTAAAAACAATCGCAAATTTACGACATTTTGAAGAACAATTATGTCGTTTTTAAACGACATGTTTTGTTACGACTCAAGTCGTAAATACACGACTTGGGTCGTAAATGTACGACATATTTTGTCGCTAATTTTGATAGCGGAACGATTCTCACGTTTCGGGGTAGTTTTGGCGTTTCTGATTTGCCGAAAGTGAGGAATATCCAATTAAGTTTTTCTGATTATTGGGGTCCTGGATGATACTAGAGTTATGGCAATGGTATTTATAGTAAAGACCTTGTACTTCCTTCCTAATAACATGAGCCATAAGGTATTCCCATACGTTTAAGTGGGTGTTTTGATCACGGAAATTACGTTATCACGGAAGTTACAAAGTGTGAAAATCGGCTTTAACGGCTGACTCGGGCTTGCTGTGGCTTAAAAGTCGTTTCAGGGTCAAATGATACTCTAAGCCTGACATTTAAGTGGAAAATTTTTTCACTTAGTGCTGCTGCAACATTGGGTAAAGGGTGCCACGGAAGTTACAGGTAATTGTTGATACACGCCATTTTATAATGCTCTAGCCCGCTTTGAGACCGTGTACAGCATCTTAGATTTCCGCGACCCATGCAATTATATCCCAGGGACTCCACTTTGATGGCTTGTGTCATGGAAAGTTAAAAGTTTGGCTTGGGGAGAAGTCCAGAGCTGCCTTTTCGAAATTTGTGTAGTGAAATTGAATATAGGGTGGACATTTTTCGTTGCAGCATAAGTACCTTTGAAAGAAGTCTGGCGTATTGGTCTTCGGTTGAAATTAGCTCGAGACATGCCAAGCTTCGAATCCCCATCGACAGTTGGCAGCATTTTCGAACCACACGGCCACACTGAGGGCGGAAAGTTCGAGTATGTTCTCTTTGGACAATCACGGAAGTTACATTTAGGGTATTCCAAACGCTGCGTAGACCAATCCAACGAACGTGAACTTTTCGAAATGTGTCCGTTTAGTGGGCAATGGCCCTCCCTAACATCAGAAACAAACCCCATGTCTATATCTGCGCTCGTTTGGGCACAGTAGTCAGAAGAAACGAAACTACCCCGAAACGTGAGAATCGCTCACGACCGACATACCACTCCTTACTTTTGGCAATAATTTTCCATTGCATTTTCTCTGCAGGGGTTACTTCAAAATTGTAATACTTCTGTTTCACAACTTTGCTTTGATTTTTAATATGCATTGCATTGTTAGGTAAGCCAACATTGCAATAACAGTGGTTGTTGTTTGAATGACAGCCTGCAGTGAGCCTAGGACAGTTGATATAAATGTTATTTATTCGTGATAGCGTTGTCCATCGTTTTTGAGTCTTGAGGAAAGTGCCATCCATATTGCCATCAAGTGACAATGAATTTTTTCAGTGGAGACAAGCGCCGATCCTCAGAGATAAGTGGGAGTGGCGCGCGCTCTGGCGGAGGGCGGCACTCTGCGTGAGTCAGTGGGGCGACGCCGAGTGTGGCACGCGTGACTTTGGTCCAAAAAAAAAATAACATCTCGTGATAGGAACATGCCACTTTGCACAGCTTTTCCTCGAAACATTACAAGCGTTTCACAATTATGGGTGATATATTGTCACTTTTAAACAAGGTAGGTTTACGCCAGACCGCGTCTTGTCGTAACAGGCTTCGCGATGTCTCGCTGCCTGTTCCTCCAATCCACGCCTGGCGTACCTACCTTGGCCTGCGGCGCTAGCCTGCCTGCGGCAGGCAATGGCTTGTCCATTGTCGGTTATTTTTTGGCCCGTCCCGTTTATTTTTTGTAAAAAAATGACGGAGGGACGGGCATATAGTATGATCCTTGCTGTGCGTCCGTTCGTTCGTCCGTCCGTCCGTCCGTCCGTCCGTCCGTCCGAGGACTTCCCGTGGTCCGATCTTGACCAAATTTGGTATGCAGCCTCCTTGGGTGACCCTAAGAACCGCCCGGTGGCAGCAAATCCGGTCCGAGCCCCGGGGACGCTGCTGCAGGTGCACCATGGTCTACATGGGGTCGAGGAGGATCTCGGCAACGGATGCAGCTAGGAGGGCATGTAGGGGTATTTTTGGAATCGGGGCGACGAGAGAAAACCAATGGTACCAGTTTCGAGCGAATCGGAGAAGTTCGGACCCGGGTTCAAATCCCAGCGGGGTATTTTTGGAACATTCTTTTTATTCGAGTTTTTGCATTGTTTCTGATGTTTTTGAGGTTGCTGATGACGAAAACGACATTTATTTAAACCCCAGACTCAGGTTTAATTCCCGTAAGGGTCAAACATAGGCAAAATTCGTACGTTTCTTAATGTAACACGGGACGGGCCAAAGTTGCCGATGTATATCGCTACTTTTCCTGTTATTAACTTGTTGAATGGTGGGGGGCTCCGCCCCCAGACCCCCCTGTATTCTAAAAAGAGTTGTTTTATCTATAGATAACACGATCTTGACCCTTGTCACTTTTTAACTTGTCGAGGCTGGGGGGCCCCGCCCCCCAGACCCCCCTTTCTCCAAGCCGGAAGTGATCTTTCTGCAGAAAGCTCTATTTTTCGCCGTTTTTTAGGTGTTTTTCGGCTATAAAAACTGAACCAGTAGAGCTAGGATGGTGAAATTTCGCGTGTGCCGAGCCAAGGACATACCCAAGAAGTGTGCAAAATCTCACCGAGATCGGCTAAGCCGTTCAGGAGGAGTAGTGCACACAGACAGACAGACAGACAGACAGACATGAGAAACTTTTCAACCCCACTGGAGTAACAGGCTTCGCTATCGCTCAGCCAATGACGAAACTTAAGGACGCTTTCTATCGAAGCTCATAAACTCGTTTCCATGGGCGTGACAACTTTGTGACCTAATGTTTTGAAAGAAATTTACATTCAATGTCATCAAGTGACAACCAAAATTTTAACGTAGGTGCTGCTTTTTCAATGTGCTCCATGTAGAAGGGCTCAACACTCTAAATGTCTTACAATGAAATTTGACCTACGTTATTCGTATGATACAGCGAATTCGGCGCAAGCATAATACGAAGCAATATTCCTTCGTAATACGAATCTTTTTAGCTTTTTCATTTTAAGATATAAAGAAAAACCTTCGTAATGCGAAGAAAAAACCACCTTCGTATTATGCTTGCGCCATTTCCTTCGTAATATGGGAAATTTCTTCGTAAGACATTTACAGTGAACCCCTTTTGTGCAAATGGAACTTCTCTGAACACACCATCAAATGTACAACGAAACCAAACTGCAAGGCATACTTTCAATGACCTGGGCTCGTGAAATTAAATGTCCAGCCCCATTTGATCAATGTGCAACACTTGAGGCCCTCGCCTGAAAAGGGGCTGAATTGTGCTTGGTTGTTTGAACCGGAAATTAACTGGCTGCTTCTTCAGAAGCTGGGAAAGCGGCCACTTAAGAGACTATTTGGGAAGAAACGTGGGCTGAAGAAAGTGCAGTTTTGTGAACTTGTGTTGTTGCCTTGCTGCTTGAACAAACTTTGAAGTACTTAAAACTTCCATACTTCACGCCAAAATGACATGTATTCTGCGCTTTCCTTCCGGGAGCGTAACGGGTAATTCTTTCCTAAGTCACCCGAGGTCCCGCTCCGGTTCAGACGAAACTTTGTGGGTGTTTCCTGTAGGAAAGAGCTTCAGAAAAAAATTTCAACATTTTTGGTCGGCCCAAAAAGCTTATTTCAGGACCTCGGGTGACTTGGGAGAGAATAACCCTGACATCACGTAGAAACGAAAGTAGCCAAGCATATGCATCTGCTGGTTATATAGTGCTTGCTATTAAGGGGATGTTATGGTGAAAATCTTGCCATTTTCAAAGTGGATCCCACTGTCATAAATTGTTTGGAATATAAAATCTTTCTTCGTGGAGACTAAAATTTGACTTTTGAAGGCACATGCCAAGCTCTGAACCCAGTCGAAGAGTCTTTTTGAGCCAATTTTGGCTGTGTCTTAAAAAATCTTCTTGCGCATACTATTTTGTCGATAAAGGTTGACCTTGACATTTTTCACTTCTTCCATTCATTTTCAAACGATTCCGGCATGCATAGCTCAAAATTTCCATTATATTATTAATTGTAAGCTTTTAAAGCTGAAAAGTGACTAAAATTTGCCTATTTTGTACGTTTTTGATCAATTAAAGTGAAATGCTTGGTTAGAAAGCTTGCAAATAAAAAAGTTATTTACATTTTGAGTTGTGCATGCCGGCATCTTTAACAATGAATGGAAGAAGTGAAAAATGTCAAGGCCAACCTTTTACGACAAAATAGAATGCACAAGAATATTTTTAAAGTTATAGCCTAAATAGGAGAAAAAGGCTTTGCGACTGGGTTCAGGGCATAGAATGTGCCTCCCCATTGAAAATTTTTAATAATTACTTGGTAAGACATCAAATTTTCAACAAGTTTTCACAGTGGGACCTATTTAGGAGAAAATAGCATTTTCACCAGAACCTCCCCCTAATTACAAGGAACCTGGAGGAACCTGTAGATGGCATACAGGACATGAGCCCCGTCCCGTTTGAGCCCCGATGGTCTGAGCCCCAACCTGAGCCCAGGTTGAGCCCCGACTTGAGCCCCGACCCAAGCCCCAATTTCCAGAGACCGGATTGAGCCCCGACCTGAGCCCCGTTTGAGCCCTATTTGAGCCCCATTTGAGCCCCGCGACCAGTGAAATCACGCATTTTTGCATAATTTATTGCTATGGGGCTCAGTGGGGCTCAAGTGGGGCTCAAACGGGGCTCAGGTCGGGGCTCAATCCGGGCTCTGGAAATTGGGGCTTGGGTCGGGGCTTAAGTCGGGGCTCAACCCGGGCTCAGGTTGGGGCTCAGGTCGGGGTTCAGACCACGGGGCTCAAACGGGACGGGGCTCATGTCCTGTATGCCCTGTAGATACACTATGGTGTCCAGTGTTCATAGACGCTCCCATATTTATTGATTAGTTTATATTTTAATTTTATTTTTTATCTGGGGAGGGAGTGCATCTGAAATGGGTTTTGATTGCACTTCCGAATGCCATGCCCTGGCTGCCCTTGCCCTGGCTTGTAAAATGACCGTCTTGGTACGGAATTACGGAATTGCCATCTCACGATGGTTCTGGCGCTGTGCACAGGGCGGACTGGTGCGCGGACTGCTGGGCCGACGGGGATGACTGCTGCAACGACGGGCACCGCCGGCTGGCCATGGACAAAGCCGTGAAGGAGGCCAAGGCGGAGCTCGAGGCACGGTACCAAGAGGTCGCAGTGGCGCGAACCGAGCTGCGAATACAGCGGAAAAAGGTGGCCTTGGCACAGGCCGAGCTCACAGCCCAGGTAAGTTAAAAGATTTTTAATAGGATTTCTCAAAGTCTTGTACAATAGAATTTAAAAAATTGTAAAGTTTCATACCTGCGGAAACGTGGTAAATATTTATATCAATGGACATATCGGGACGTCTGCGGTTTCATAAACCCATGGTTTTTCAAAAGTTTTGTTAAGGGTTCTCGTTACAATTCTATCAAATTGGTTACATAATTAACATACCTTAAGCATGGCACGCTTTACCCGGAAGTAAACCTCAAAGCTCTCCTTGGGATGAAGCAGAAGCGTTTCGTTTCGTTGAAATGCTACATTACAGCCTGCTTGTCATGCATGCATTACTCTGCAAACTAAAGTGTGAACTCAGTATGCATCTACAGGTGCATACTTGCAAGTACACACCTACAGATGCATACTTAGCTGAGTACACATCTACAGTTGCATACTCAGCTGAGTTCACGTGGGTATGCATCTGTAGATGTGTACTCAGCTGAGAATGCATCTGGAGATGCGTACTTAGCTAAGTATGCATCTGTAGGTGTGTACTTGCAGGTATGCATCTGTAGATGCATACTGAGTACACACTTCAGTTTGTAGAGTAATTAAGTGATAGTGTCAAGATAAAGCGTGCTTTTTGGTACTCTTGGTGGAGCATGTCTTTCAGTACTTTCGCGAAGTTCTAGGGTAGAAGATTGTGAAAAAAACGGCTTTTTCCCTTTACAACAACTTAAATGCGAGTGTTGAGGCGAGGTGTGGGTGAAAATACTATCGTCAAATCTTTTGAACCTAGGGAGTCCAACTGTAAAAATAGTGGGACTTTAGTGAAACTGAAAAACCTGAAAGAAGTAGGAAGTTCGGGACAAAAATTGACGCCACCATAACTGTTGCGTAGAATCCTTTTGGGGTGCAAAAACATGTCGTTGAGAGTTTACGACAACTGTAAGCTAACCGAAGCTAACATCTCTCAACTTTGTTTGTGTTAGAAATATCTATGGACGTTTCTCAATCCATACAACTTAAAATGAATAGTCTTGTTCATATAGATTCGTTAAAAAGATGACATAGACCTTAACTACTAAACCCATTTTTATTGGCTGAGCCAAACTTTATCTTTATCTTATACGTTAACTGGGCGAAGCCCTCCATTCAGCCCACAGCCCAGAGCCCAGTGGAGATGCCGGGACTTGGCGGGACCCAGCCGGTTGTCAAGTTTACTTTCGATCTTTAGGCGTGTTAAAACCACGAAAGTAGCATAAAATGTATATGCATGGAAAGGGGAAAGTTCAAAGATTACATTGACGCTAATTTTGACGAAAATAAACTCTTTATGTGAAAATGAGAAGACGACGGGCGTGAAATGGCGAAGGCGAGAGAAGGCGAAAACGATCGTCGGGCCGTCGTTTACTCGCATCTTTGAGCATGTTAGAACGCCGAAAGTGGCATAAATTGTATGGAAAGAGGAAGGTTCAAAGATTACATTGACGCTAATTTTGACGAAAATAAACTCTTTATGTGAAAATGAGGAGACGACGGAGCGTGAAATGGCGAAGGCGAGAGAAGGCGAAAACGATCGTCGGGCCGTCGTTTACTCGCATCTTTGAGCATGTTAGAACGCCGAAAGTGGCACAAATTGTATATTTATGGAAAGAGGAAGGTTCAAAGATTACATTGACGCTAATTTTGACGAAAATAAACTCTTTATGTGAAAATGAGGAGACGACGGAGCGTGAAATGGCGAAGGCGAGAGAAGGCGAAAACGATCGTCGGGCCGTCGTTTACTCGCATCTTTGAGCATGTTAGAACGCCGAAAGTGGCACAAATTGTATATTTATGGAAAGAGGAAGGTTCAAAGATTACATTGACGCTAATTTCCGTGAAATTGAACTCTTTACGTGAAAATGAGAAGACGACGGGCGTGAAATGGCGAAGGCGAGAGCGCACTAGCTGAACTGTGAATAGCATGATCCTGCCAATAGTGAAGCGCAGAGTCGTTCGAGCAGAAAGCAGAATTCAAGAAAATAAGATAACTTGACACTTTAACTGTACTTATGATTGTTCGTTCACCATAATTGTAACGTGGAATCGAAGGAAATGAGTACATGAAACCTGCATTCTATTGACACATCTCACCGTTCATAATCTTAATCTTAATAATGGAATAATATTTTACCAAATTTGATTGGTTATGCATTCAAAGTAGTTTCTGTAAAACGATTGAAATTTATTATCATACATATTATCAAACATCTAACACTGGCACATGTATCACAGTGTCTTGTGTTTTTCTTGTAGACTAATATTCATTTCACAAAAGTTTATGATGCCAAGCGATAGATCAAACGAAATTAAAGACCTTATTCTGCGGTCATTCAAAAATATAAAAAGAGACAAGGAGAATCTTCAGGGGAATATATGGCCCTTGCCACTTTCTCTTGTCGGTGGATGTAAATTGTGAGCGCTTAAAGGCGTTCTGTGGGCAAAGGCGTTCTGTTGGGGTAGGCGTTCTGCCTGCCTAGGGGGATGTTATGTGTTAGGTGGCCTTTGCCACTTGTTCTTAAAATTACACATAAACTGTTGGTGCGCAGTTGTGTGGGTTGCACAAAGGCAACTAGAAAAAGAACAAACAGCTACAATCTATCTGATAGAGAACTTGATACCTTTGCAACCAATGACGTTCCTTAGCTTTTATTTGTAATGTGAAACTGACGGAAACATTGTCATTACATCTGTATTTTATTGACTTATATGCAATCAAAGAAGTTCCTGTTAAGGTTATTGTAAAGTGAAAAAAGTGACTATTTAATATTTTTATTTACTTGTGTCAAATGTCTTAATTTATGGATAAAAGTTCCTTTCTATTGCATAAACTCATACACTAAGAGCAGGGCCCCACTTCATTTTAGTTTCCGAGTTATGGATGTTCACGGTAACTTTCAGTCGTTTCTCTCAAATTCTCCTCACGACAAAGGATTAGCTACCCAGTCCCCAGATTCAAGCAATTGTATTCTTCTTTGCCTAGGGAAAAGATAGCGTTGCCCTTTTTTCAATATGTCACTTAGTTTTCTTCAAAATTCCAAGACCAAAATAAGACAAAATCTCTCAAATTTGAAGAAAGATAAAAATGGGCCTGGTGAAATAGCTTTTACAGCCTCTTCCAGACTGATATTTTCAAATTTGCCCAAGCCATCTTTTTCCAGTGCAATAATAGATATACTTGTCCGAATCTGAAGACTGGGTAGCAAATCATTTGTCATGAGGAGAATTTGGGAGAAACGACTAAAAGTTAACGTAAACATCCATAACTCAGAAACTAATAGGAGTTGGGGCTCCCAACTTCAGAAATAAATTCACCTAGTAGTGGTTGGATTTTGACCACAAAATGAACTTTCTGTGACAAATACTTTTAGGACATTCTAGTTTCACGTGACAGCCTCCTTAATCTAGAGATGTTAGGTGGCCTTTGCAGTACAAGGTCATAAATTAAATAAATGTACAGAGCTAAAATCCTAGCGGCACGGGGTATCGCCGCACGCTTCACGAGGCACGATGGGTTGCCTACCCACTGGGCTGATTCCTGGTCCAGCCGAGCCCACCTAGCGTCAAAGACATCAATGATCGTCACAGACCCACTTTCCGGAACACAATAGAATTTTTTTCAACCTGGATACGGTGCGACGTCATAGTAAAAATGACAGCACTGTTAAATTAATCCAGAAACATTCTTAATAAATTAAACAAATGCTTAAAAATTGTCACTTTCTTAGCGACATAGAGGAAAATTTGAAAAATAAATTACAAATATGTAAACGTAGGAGCCCTTAGGCTCAGCCTGAAGCGGTAGCTTTTCCTAGTATCTAGCGAGCTCAGCTCAGGCAGGTCGCGCAGGCCGAGCTGAAAGCCCGGCACATGAAGCGGGGCGCCGCGACGCCAGCCGAGCACAGAGCACGGCGCAGCGAAGAGAGCGTCCTGGAGGCCGAGATCCGGACCCGGCGCAAGGCTGTGGCAGCGGCTCAGGCGGAGCTTGAAGCGCAAGCGCACCAGGACGTGAGCAAGGCGCAGGCCGGCCAAGCCCGGCGCCAGGAGATGGCAGCGGCGCAGGCGCGACTGGACGCAGTGGTCGCCGCGCTCGATGTCAAGGTAAAGACGACACTGATGATATGGTACTTCCACGATGTGGTAATACTTCGGAGGAAAACCGGAACGGAAGTTGAGAAGAAATCAAGAAGAACAAAGGCCGGTCTTGTTTGAGGGGATAACTCTGCGGAAGCGGCAGAACGTCGACGCAGACGCTCTTTCTCATGAATTTTGCCTACTTGATTCTTCTTGAAGTCTTTTCAACTTCCGTTCCAGGTCTTGTCCGTAGTACCCTATTCCGATGTGCCGCGGCGGCAGTAAAACGCGCTCAGAGCGCCGTTTCAGCCATACTCTACAAACCCAAGCGTGAACAGAGTACACTCCACCTGGAGCCAATATGCATGTACATTCCAACCTGGGGCTTACCTGGCATGTACACTCCAGGTTGGCGTGTACTTGTCAAGTTGCCAGGTGGCGCATACCTGCAGGCACACTGCTGCCTGGTCTAACACTCGAAGAATAGAGGGAGCTTTAGCAACAGTGTACCTCAAGGTATACGCCACCTAGCGTGTACTTGCCAAGTACACTCCAACCTGGAGTTTACATGCCAGGTATGCTCCAGGTTGGAGTGTACATGCATGTTGACACCAGGTGGAGAGTCCTATGTACACACTTGAGTTTGTAGAGTAACGATTCGAGATAAGGCACAACGCTTGCGATGTTCGGCCTTTCGGCAAAGAAATTTGCTTGGACTTACGGGAAAGATTTGACCCAGAAATTTTGGGGCTCACCGAACTGGATTCGAAACATTCTCACATTAAGGGGGCTCATACATGTTAAAAGCACTTTTTTAAAAAAAAATTTTGATGTAGACGGATTTAGATTTTACAATTTCTGTGTTAAAATCCTTTTAGATAATTGAGTAAGCTTCATTTTGGCTTAAGGGAAAGTGACTTTGGACATTTTTTGGAGATTTAGTCGAAACGTTTAAAATTTTGCTTCTCGTAAGATTTTGTTCGCATACTTGCTCAGATCTGTGGGGAAAAAAATCAGGGAGACTCATCCCCAGTAGTGTCATAGAATTGACTAGAATGGGCTTTATATCTGCAATAGTTTTCAAAAAAAAAAAATAAAAACTATTTTTTTAACAATTTTTTAAACAAATTTTTCAACAAAAAATGGGCCGTGCTTCTCCATGTGGACGGGAGCTTGCAGATTGTCCTGAAGCGTGTCGTGGCGGCCGGGGACCTCGACGGCGCCAAGCTGCTGGGCCACGTGCAGGGCAGCCTCGGCGCCCTCAGCGCCTGCGGGGGCCGCGGCGTTACCAAGACTCCGGCCAAAGCAAGGTTGAGCGGAGTCCGCTTTGTGAGGCGAGGACGCTAACTCAATTGTGCAGTCGCACCCCTACGCTTTGCGTACCTCCCACAGGTTACGCCATTGGATGTTTCCCAACCGTGGTCCTGTGGGGGAGGTTGATTTTCTGATCAAAGTATCGACGCGTTTATCATAACTTGTTATGCACCTTGAGTGCATTGATAAATTCATTCTTTTCCGTATTTTTTAGTTTTCTTTAAGCATGTGCTGTTTTGTACTGCCGTAGATGTCGCTTCTGTTCTTGTTTGGCGCAAACGTCAGGTTGTTTGGACCTCAGGCAATGTATCTAGCAATGTCTTCTGTTTGTCCAAAAGCACTTAATTTTAATTCACGACTGTTTGATTTTCGTGTTCTTTAAGTGAACAATTCGCAATAAATGTCTATTTTGTTTAATGTGACCGTCCAGTAGTCCAGTTTTTGCTGTACTGACTTTAAAAGTGACTATTCCTCATTTTTTACCAGACTCATGCATTACCGAATATTGACGAATTTTGGACCAAAATTTTTAAATCGAGTTTGACGTTGATCCCAACAGTTTTTTTTACTGATAACGAAAATCACTTCCATTTATACCCCAGAGCTACATTTCACTCATTATGAGCCTATACGTTGCACAGTTCGTCTACTTAAGCAAGTCCGAAGTGCACAAAGTAATTCGCATCGCTCAGCCACACTACGCGCCCACACTAAACGGCGCGTACCCCTAGTTTTAATGCCCCTCCAAAGACCTTACCCTAGTATTACGCCTTTAAAGAGAGTGAAAGACTGACTGTTCTTTCATTCAGAGTTTTCATGTCGTTGTTTTACCAGGTGAGTGCTGGTCTCCCTATTCTGCAGAGAAACCTCTGCCGTACGGTGCTCCGTCCGTCCGTACTCTATTTTCACTGTGGTGACGCGGCGTGTCAATGCTCTGTGTTCCTCTCACCTCATGAGTCACCACGTGACCATGACCTCTGCACCTCCCCCTCCCCGCCGCCCCTCTTAACTTGAAGTAGCCGTGGCGAGGCGAGCCCACGTCGCGACACCGGCGCGGGGAGGGGGAAGGTTACTTCCACTACAGGCTGATTCCGAACAGTGGTCGCCCTCTCTCGCACTCACGAGGCGTCCAGCAAGGGTGATGCAGAGAGAGACGAACTGTTCGGAATCTGTCCACCGGTGGCGCGAGCCAGATAACAAGCAAATAAAACGCCAGCCGTCGGACTCTGGGCATTGCTTAGTGCTGCGCCGAGCGTCCCAGCAGAACCATGGCCCGACTCTTGTGTGCGGCTTTCGCCCTAGCCCTGTTGGCTGTGGGGATTGCGGCTTCGCGTAAGTACTCCACTTGAAGACATACACTTCGATCGGGAAGTTTCTTCCAAAAACGTGACGTCAAATTCGTCATGAAATGAAAAGTGCCTCGAAAAAGTCTGCGAAGCTCTTGCTTCTTAGCTGAAGAAAATGAAGACATTGTAGAATTACTTCGTATCATGAAGAATTCCTGCATAATACAAAGAAGCAGATTTTACAATCCCTCCGTTTTCTTCTCGGCAAAAACGGTTCCTGGTTTTCCCAGGAACTCCCTGGAAATCGCCTGTCTCTTCCCTATGGGCTTCCTGGGAAAACCAAGATCCGTTTCTGCCGTGTTCATAAAACGGAGCGATGCCTCGCAAGTCTGTTTTCTGTGTCACGTTCGTTTGAGTATGAACTATGTCTTGCTCGTTTGAATTCGGTGTCACATCCGTTTGAATGCGAATTGTAATATCTAGTTTCATTTGAATAATGTCAGATTCGTTTGAAAATGATGGCACACTGGCTTGAATATCTCACACTGAGAATCCAAACGCTCGTTGAGTATGGCGTCAATTGATGCGATGCATTTGAAGCCGTATTGATTCCACCAAGTGGTGCAACGCACGTGAGGTGCAAAGCCTTCATTGCATTGGCATTGGGCGTTTTCGGGAAGCATAGCCGCACGCAATGTGGCTAAGACATTGCACGTGTCGTGCGAGATGTCAATGCAATTCTCCACGTGTTACGTTTTTTGTAGCGTTTGGAATCTCAGTGCACATTGGTTTGCACTCTTAAAAGCCTACAAAGCATTTGCTATACAAAGCATGTAAAAGCTTCATACATGGTGAGTTTCCTCAATGTGTCAATAATTTGCAGGCAGTTTGGGCATCCCTAGGGGACTATTTTTCGTCAATGAACTAGTGGGTGCGAACGTCTAGGTATGGAGATAATTGCTGTTTTGTAATTGGATTTTGCGCCTACGAGGTAGGCACCCGGTGCCACTGAGGGCGGCAGGACCTGTCGAGGAGGTGTCGCGGGACTAGCAGTACTTGCGGGAGTGCCACTGAGCTCGCGGAAGTATCCGAGGAATCCCGCCACCCTCGCAAAGACAGCCGTGAGATCCACTGTAACGGGGGTCACCATGACAGCCTCTTCAGACCCGCGGCAACCCCTCCCAAAAGACATTTGCAAGGTCCGCCGCACCCCTACGAGACTCGAAGCATCCCTCCTAGACCCGCGACACCCCCACGCGAGGTCCTGCGACCATCAGTGGCTACCCTTTTGAAAACATGTTAGAAGTTAAGGGTAATAACTTTAA
>NW_023144625.1:2390559-2406841 GCF_012932325.1 Thrips palmi | reverse complement strand
AAAAAAATTCACAAACCAACCCCCGGGGGAAGCCCTCATATCCCCCCAGTGTTGCCGGGGCCCCGTTGTAAACATGGAGGTCGAAGGCAAAACGGCATTCCCCCTCGCTGCCTTGTGGTCCTTACATTTTGAAAACCTTGTCAAATAAAAAAGAATAGTTCGTGAAAAATATCTCGTTTTAAAGGAAGTAACATTACACTCAGAGAATAGTGGCAAATTCCTTCATAAAAATCATGCATAATATCCGGGGGAAACTGGGGTGTGAAAAGGAACAAGTAACTTATTTGCACTCGAGACTGAGGCTGTGTAGTCAAGAGGGCGGTTCATATGTGTTGACAAACTTTATTTCAAACGGATCAGTCTGAGGGGGAAATCACTCGCGTAATAGTCGGGCGACCGATTCCTAGTATTACGCGTAATAGTGATAGCGAAATAGCCAAATTTTTTTAAAAATTTCCCATTTAGGATCCGATTTTAGCCTAAATCTGGATATTTTCGAGCGTAATAGTCCTTCTGTTATAGCGTAATAGAACGTTATAGGGAGTAGTCGGGTCACAGTTTTTAAGAGTGATTTTCCCCTCGGATCAGTCTCATCATTTGCACTATGTCAAGCATTCCGAAGTTGTGCCCAGTGACTAGCCCGAAGAAATCTTTATGCTCACTGTCACAGCATGCTCACAAACTTGAAACTAGATTGAATTCGAACTGTCCCATCAGTACCAAGTGGTTATGTAGTCTGTGTGTGAAGCTAGGCTAGGCCTTTCAAAATGTCATCAGGAAACATAAAAACCAGCGCCAGCGACCTGAGACTGTAAGAAACATATCACAAACATTCAGAACAAACCCACAATTATTGGATAGCACACTACATGGTAAGTGTCTCAAAAGTGAATGCCGGAACTGAGCCAGGTATAAACAATTCTGTAGCGTTCCGGAGTCCTTAAGACCTGTGCCGCGTAATTAATTAAGCAAAGTGACTCACATGAACTTACCTTGAAACACTTGGATATAACATGAAAGTTCCCACTGTGTCAAGAGTCCTTCCATATTCCATACCACGTGAAGTTCATGCAGTGTTACTCATTTAGTAAGTAGACGCGGTGCATTTGAATAAAAGGAACGTTCAGAGAACAGAATATTGAAAGATAAAAACGAACATAGTACTGATAACCAAGATGCTTCGCCTAAAACGACAGTAAAGTGTCGGTAAAGTGTAGCGGTCGCCGCGCAGAGGCTTGCCGCTGCACAGATCCGACTCAAACTTCGGATTTTATAGGGGACCGAAAACCCCCTTAAATGGCTGTTTTTGAGGGTTTTGGACTTGTTGGGTTGGTAGAACAGGCTGGCCAAAAAATCTTCCCTTTAGATTTTTCTTGTAGAAAATAGTGCGCTCTTTCGAATGGCGTGTTGAACTACGACGTCGGGTTTCGACGTTACGGGCTCTCAAAGTTGCCCAATTTCACTATTATCACTGGAGATTTGAGCATATCGGGGCCGTTCGAAGTATACCATCGGCTTAAGTGGTGTCTACCTATGGGCAGGCGCGTAATTAGGGGGAAATTTCGGCTTTTTCGCGGATTGTTTACGTGCATTCATGCGTAGACGTTGTTACTGTGATTAATGAAACTTTAACAATATGAGCACTGTGTAGTTGAGATAATATGTGCCGTACTGTTTTGATCAATACTACAAAACGGACAAGTTTGCCCCTGAAGTTATGCAACCCGTAACGCCCCCCCCCCTTTTTAGTCGACTCTCATTACGCCCCTCGCAGAGCACACAGTCAAGTCCTTACGGATAGCGTGTTTGTAGGTTACGGATAGTTTTGTGCAGCCATATTACGGATCGAATTTTGTTTGTAATACGGATGTTTTTGTCCGTAATACAAAGGTTTTGATGTCCGTATTTTACAAATAATTTCGTTGTAACATACGGATTCCCAAATCTTTGTATTACGGACAAAAACATCCGTATTACAAACAAAATTCGATCCGTAATATGGCTGCACAAAACTATCCGTAACCTACAAACACGCTATCCGTAAGGACTTAAGCGTGCAGTACATTCAGCAAAGAGAAAACGTATTTCTCTGCAAGGGCGGCCTGTATCGTCCGGAGTACATCGTGGATATGAAGTGTATGCCGTGATGCAGACCCGTAGCAATTTGCTACCAAAGTCCTTGTCGGCCTCATGCGATTCCAATGTTTAGAGTGATCATGTGACTAACAAGGTAGGTTTACGCCAGACCGCGTCTTGTCGTAACAGGCTTCGCGATGTCTCGCTGCCTGTTCCTCCAATCCACGCCTGGCGTACCTACCTTGGCCTGCGGCGCTAGCCTGCCTGCGGCAGGCAATGGCTTGTCCGTTGTCGGTTATTTTTTAACTTGTTGAATCCTGGGGGGCTCCGCCCCCCAGACCCCCTACATTCTAAATAGAGTTGTTTTATCTACAGATAACACGATCTTGACCCTTGTCACTTTTTAACTTGTCGAGGCGGGGGGGCTCCGCCCCCAGACCCCCTTTCTCCAAGACAGAAGTGGTCTATCTGCAGAAATCTCTATTTTTCGCCGTTTTTTAGGTGTTTTTCACCTATAAAAACTGAACCAGTTGAGCTAGGATGGTGAAATTTCGCGTGTGCCGAGCCAAGGACATACCCAAGAAGTGTGCAAAATCCCACCGAGATCGGCCAAGCCGTTCAGGAGGAGTAGTGCGGACAGACAGACAGACGGACAGACAGACAGACAGACAGACAGACAAAACTTTTCAACCCCACTGGAGTAACAGGCTTCGCTATCGCTCAGCCAATAATTTAGAGTCCACAAACGACTTAGACAAAAAAAAAAAATAATGTTTTCATTCATCCGATTTTCGCGTACACACGATTCCCAATTTCAAGATTCCCAAGATTCCAAAATGATTCCCAGATTCCTGAATGATTCCTGTAATTTCAGAGATTCCCATCTGATTCCATGATTCCCACGTGATTTCAATGATTCCCACGTGATTCCGACAAGATTTTCTCGCGATTCCGGTAGAAATTTAAATGGTTCGCGGGTACGTATGGGTCGACAAGTATGAAAATCCGTGATGCGCATGACAGCGAGCTAGAGTCCTAAAGGCCCTAAAGGGCAGATCCGCGAACCGCGTCTTGACTTCTGACTGATTCGTCTGGCAGAGCCTGAAAACTTCTAAACAGTTTGCATCTGACGTTCAAGAACTGTTCAGTTGACTATTTTAGAGAAATGAGGAGCTTTTGAGGCCTGTTCCAAGCGCTGTCAAGTCCCTTGAACTCAGCCCCAAGGCTTCGCACTCCGTAACAAAGGCATGCAAAAAGAAAGGTCCAAAGACCAATTGCCCGTTGAGGGAGGACGAAATACCGCCTCGAATCAGACGCAGTGACTACCGTCAACGGGGGTAACTTGGGACACCGGGGCAGGGCGTGCTAACTTAACATTTATCGAGATTTTGAGTGCCTCTTATCTCGTCAACGACAAAAGGTAAAAAAGTTATGCACATGGTAACTTAAATTTTAAACTTGATTTTGAATTTAAGTTACTTTATGCATAACTTTTTTATTTGCAGCCGTTTACGAAATAAAATTTCAAAAATCGCAAATAAATGTTAAGTTAGCACGCCCTGCACCGGGGGTAACTTGGGACAGTCTGCCACAGCTTGTTAGTGCTGCCATTCCGCGACGGGGGTTCCTAGCGTCAAACCCGCGGCAGGGTTTTCTTTCAGAGGCCTCAGGGCACGCGCGGAAAGGTGGGAGAGGTGCATAACATCACAATTCGTATGTGAGAAACGGGAAACTACATAATAGGGTTTTTGACAAAATATGTCAATCATTGACAAGTTGACCTTAGTGCAAGGGGTGAAAGGCAGATTTTGCTGATTAGTCTCTCTGGGTTGTTAGATCATACACAGACAATAAAGTTCGCAAAAGGGCGTTGATTATAGTTTTCCCATCTTCGGTCCAGACTTCATTTTCTCAAAAATCGAAATTTTACGGGGTAACTTGGGACAGTCTTTTCCTCACGTTTCCAGCAGTCCTAGCCTCCTAGGAGTTGACTGACCCGGTCCCTGACACAACTTAAACTTCGGATTTGACGCTCATGATGGAAAGAGATGCCTTGCTCTGCAGTTTTGTCTTCTGGTAATCCATATTTTGAAATTTTCAGAAAATGCCTGGAAAATAGCAGTAGAAAAGAGAGTTCCACGAAGAGCCCTAGATATAGTCCACTACCGGTCCGACAAGAGTTCCTAGGCCTGGATTCTTGGTCTACATGTTGTGACTTAAATTTATTACGTCCATTAACATCAATAGATGCATGGGAACGTAGCCAATTACCTACTGTCCCAAGTTACCCCCGGTCATAGGGTAACTTGGGACACTCTTTCGAGGCCGCTTGGAAACGATGTAATCCAGGCAAATGAACCAGACAAGCATGAAATCATGGGGAAAGGGTCAAACTTTAACATAATTAGGATCAATGGTCTGGGTTGAGAATATTGCCTCTGGCGTTCAAAAAACGTGAAAAAGTGTCCCAAGTTACCCCCGTTGACGGTACTTAAATGCCACAAAGTTGATCAAAACGGTCACAAATGTCTGTGAAAAATCGCGTTTTGGGCCGACTTTAAGCATCTACTGCGTCTGATCCGAGGCGGTATTTCGTCCACCCTCAACGGGCATTTTGTCTTTGGACCTTTCTTTTGCATGCCTTTGTTACGGAGTGCGATTATCTGCCTTAGTTTGGGAGCAGTATTGCCGCAAAGTTGATCAAAACGGTCACAAATGTCTGAAAAATCGTGTTTTGATCAACTTTGCGGCAATACTGCTCCCAAACTAAGGCAGATAATCGCTTTCCGTAACAAAGTCATGCTAAAGAAAAGTCCAAATGCCCGTTGAGGGAGGACGAAATACCGCCTCGGATCAGACGCAGTAGATGCTTAAAGTCGGCCCAAAACACGATTTTTCACAGACATTTGTGACCGTTTTGATCAACTTGGAGACAATACTGCTTCCAAACTAAGCCGGATTATCGCACTTTGTATCAAAAGCATGCTAAAGGAGGGGTCGCGTGGGGTCGCGAAATTTTTCCTGGGGGTCGCGGAAATTTTTGGCTACAAATTTGGGGTTGCGAACCGAAAAAGGTTGGGAACCGCTGCCCCAAGCAGAAGACACAACATCAAACCAAAGCGTCCGGTGACGACCAAAATGTCCGCCGTGCGTTTCCGCTTCCGGCGTTGGTTTCTAAACTTCCGCAATGAGCCTCGAAACTTCTGAACTGTTTACATGCGACATTGCAGGGATCTTCAATCAACTATTATTGAGAGCTGAGGAGGTTAATGAGGTATTTTGCGATAGTGAAGAAGAGCAAGAAGAAGATGCGGCGGTAGGGGTAGAACATCACAAACCCTCATTTGTTTGGCGGCCATGATGGCCCCCACCCGCCCCCGCCCCACCCCGCAAGCAGACAAAACTGCCTAAACAAATGAGGGTTTGTTATGTTCTACCCCCACCGCCGCATCTTCTTCTTTCTCTTCTTCACTATCGCAAAATACCTCATTGGACTTGTTCGAAGAGCTACCAGGGCTCTAGGCTTCACGAGGCCCTCAGCAGACGACACAACATCAAAACAAACTATGAGGATAGCACTTTTCTAGAGTATGAGAAGCAAAAGCAGAACATTTTTCAGGTTCGCGGATCTCCCCTTAAGGGCCTTTAGGACTCTACGAGCTGGAAAGGAAGTTTCCAAAGCTGTAAAAGAAGTCTGGTTCATCATTGGCCCTCTGTGGAAATTTGCGTCCTGTTCGCGAAGTGAAGAAGGGGAAGACCTCGGCTGCCTCGGCGGTCTACGGAACACTTCGAAGGCGCTAAGCAGAATATCCGATGGTTCGCATGATCTAAGGGAATGTTCCATAATTTACACACAATTTTTCACCTGATTCCCATGATTCCGAAATGATTTCCAAGATTCCCGAGCGATTCCTAAACGATTCCGCCGATTCCCGCGATTCCCTTGCAATTCCCACGATTCCCGTGATTCCGCCTGATTCCACCTGATTCCGCCGAGATTCCGACCAGATTCCCGGCCATGTGTACACACGATTCCCGGGGTGGGTTACCCCTCGCCTGATGCTCAAATAGTTTAATGAAAAGAAACTCTTAAACCGTCTGGAGGCCCAGAAATCGAAAATTGTGTAAGATGATATTGCCTGCCTCCGTTTACGATGGAATGTACAAATGTAAACAACAACAAACAACAGAAGAAGAGAAGGGTGGTGGAGGCAGCTTCCCGGCAGCAGGGTTGCCAGACTCGGAGTGAGTCAAGTCGCCACCAGGGAGCGCTCAGATCGCAACCTGTCGCCACAGAAGCCAAGTCGCCAATCACAGCAGAGCGTTTTGGCGCGCGGCTTAAAATCGCCACTGCAGCGTGCCTTCGGAACCCGAGTGGAACCGAACCCCGATCGCGCCCGGCTTCACCCGAGGCTGCTCGGACTGACAGTACGGAGGCTTCTCGCATGCCACAAAAAGTCCTCCGGTACACTCGGACCTAACCGTACCTAACCGGAAACAAATGATTTATTAATTAGTCGCTTATTGACGGCCAGCTCGTCTCGGTACAATCACCAACCGGACAAAAGTAAATATCTACTCACCCTTGCATCCAAGACCATCTCGACGGCCATCCACCTACTGGTGTAGGGAATCTTGTCAAGGAGCAAAGTGGGAGGGAAGACTTGTGCTACATCCTGCACGGCGCGGAGCCCTGCTTTCAGCAGGTTTTTGGCACGCTTCTACAAAATTCGAATGATAAAATTTCAACAGGTATGAGGTAGACTTAATATAAAACATAAAGACAAAGGTTATGAGGAGCCTCGCACACTTACAATTGTCACATGACGAATGACCAACAGAGGTCGGATGTCAGCCGAACAAGGTACGCCTACACGGTTCACCATGAGAGAGGCAAGGGGTGGGTACCACCAAAATCGTTCCAATTTTGTACATAATTGTTAAAGATTATTAAGCCTGCTTGCTAGGGGTTAAAGGGTTGCTAAGGGTTAAAGAGTGCAAGTGTCGTTGACCTGTCAAACCCATAGGCAGCACACAGCTCGTCGGTGCTGTCAGGATGGGCAAGCAGTTCCTTCATGTAGAGTGCTGTCCATGCACGTTGTTGCGGGAGACAAGACGATTTGGGCGAAGCGTCGCGCGGCATAACTGCTGACCCTAATAGAAAACCCTACCGCTACTGATCAACCGCGGAAGCCGGACAGGGCGACAGCCGAGCCGAGTGACGGGCGGCCGGGCAGTCGCCTGGAGGAACGCTTAGAGTAAGGGTGTGTGTGTGGAGCCAGCAGGAACAGTATTTTGGAATAAAGTCTTTCGTCTTAAACCACAATCTCACTCGATTTATCGAATCCCGGAAACCACCCAATCGCAACAACGTGTGAGTTTCTCGTTAAATATTTTTTTGTTTCTCACACTTGGGTTGCCAACAACCCACTCCATCAATCTTTCCTTATCAAAGCCAAGTTTTGTCAGCATCTCCAAATCAGGATGAAGCTCAAAGTTATTGGCAAGCTGGCAGGCAGAAAAACCGAGAGGCACGTGAGCAACAAACCATTTCAACAATAGAAAGAAAAAACAGGTCATTCCTCACAAGTACAGTACTCACCATCTTGCCAAAGAAAATATACCGTGTCGTCCGAAGTCCTTGAAAATTTCGGAACTGATATGGTGCAAAATGTATGCAAATTTCAATTCCTGAAATTGTATCTTTCTCTTTAATCAAAAAAAGAATTTACTAACCTTTAGGTGTTTACTCTTGTGCAGGTTGAACTTTTGAATTTCAAGCCAAAGAGACTCTTCACAGATGAACCGGTGGCTGAAGTAATTGTGGTGAGTTGTCCCTTTTATGGTCCAAACCATGTAAAGATGTTCAAAAGAAAATGTTCGGTAATACCGTGTTCTGTCTTTCCGTTCAGGAACCACCAGCTGCTGCAGCAGAAGATGCCCAGGTGCAACCAGGTCCACCTGTCCTGCAACACGAAAGGCCCTCCGATGATTCTGACAGTGGAAACGATGCGGACTATCTCACATCTGCTAACGAAGCAAGTGATTCGATTGTCTCACTGTCATCAGGGGACGACGCCTTCGGGCGGTCAAAACAAAGCGAATCTAAGGAAGGAAAAGAAATAATTTGCTAACATTGTTCTAAGGTTTATTGAACTTACTGACAGGAGTACATTTGAAAAAGGTAAGTTCTCTTTGTTAAAACAATAAACGATTATATCTTAAATGGAGAATCCTCTTCTTTATCCCAATTTGATTTCTTTAGTCCTCGAGGAAAAAATAATGGCAGAAATTGATGCCATGACTATGACTATGAACATAATGAGATCCGACTCTAAGGAAAAGAAACTGAATTACTCGAAAATATCTAATGATGCTAAATTTCAGCAAGTCTATAATGCCTTAAAGATGGCAATGCCTGAAAGAATCAAAATCATTAGCGTAAGTAAAGATTAACCGAGTTCCGTATCGTCTTTGCACTTAATGGCGCTTAAAATTGACTGTTTGATGGACTTTTCCTTTTTTTTCCAGAGACATGTTGTGTCTAAAATAAAAGTAGCAAATTCAAAAGACTCTACTTCCTCCACAGAGGAAGATATTTCATCGCCTGAAAGTGCTGAAAGTTCGATAGAGCGTAAAGTGCCAAAAAAGAAAATGAGACAGAAAAAAGATTCGTCCCGGCCATTTTGGATAGAAGTGCATGGCCGTTCTTTTCTCGGCATGCCCAAAAAGGGCTAAAAAGGACCCTTTGGTGCATGGCCGTTCCAAGGCGGGCTGCAAAGAAAAAAAATGGTCGAAAAATAAGAAAAATATTGGAAATTATTGGGACCCATGTCTCGGCCGGGTCTCGGCCGGGTCGGGGCCAGGTCGGGACCGGGTCGGATCGGGGCTATGGGCTGGGACTTCGTCGGAGTCTAGGGCAACTTACCGGTATTGCCTGTCAACCATCTAAAATAAGTAAAAATAAACATCTTGAAGCTACTATCTACCCAGTAATACATTTCCAACATCCCTGCCCATCCAGGAGGACCCAGAAGCCATGAGACTTGAATAGTCTTGCCGAAAACTTGATAAATTGAGTCATTTCAGTGAAAATTTTCACTGAAAAAAGTGGAAAAAAATTATTTTTAAGGCAATTCAAATTTAACTCTCCCAATTTTTGACACATGTTAGAGGCCCAAAAAGATAAACTTAAATACAAATTTTCATGAAAAAATTCGGATGCATTTTTTGGGTATTCAAGAAAACGTTAAAATTTTGTCGTTTTTCATGGTTTTTAGTGGTGTCAAAAATCATTTCAGAGTGGGATAGGATAAAATAGGATAAAATAAGATCAAAAGACGTTGAAAAAACAACTTTGCACAATGTAGGGTCAATTGGACGAAAATTCGATTTTTGGTCCATTTTTTTAAAACTTTTAGGGGGGAAAAAAATTTTTTTAGAGCAAAAAAAAATTTTTCGGGGTCAGAAACTTTTTTTTGGTGACCCAAGCAATGAGTCCACCAAGTTTGGTCCGAATCCGAGACATCGATTTCGGGGGTCGTGCGATTTGAGAAAAAAACTACCTCCCCTCGGGAGTCAGCAAGTACGTGAAACGGGGTAATTTCGGACACTCGGTGAAATTTTCGGAAACTCTGCCCGGTAGCATTGCGATGATGCTCCCATCCAACGGCCAACTTGGAGGTTTGTCCCGTTGCGCGCATCGCATCGGCCACACTTAAAACCATCTGATCAATCACCCGGAGGCCAAATCAGGGGCAAACCCCAGGAAAAAAAAAGCGGTTTTAGTTTTTAACCTTTTTTACCTAATTCTTTTTATGCGTAAAAATTTTGGGCTGGCAAGCCAAATGTTCAGGGCCCGGTGCATGAGGTGATTGTTTGTCGATTCGATCATGTTTAGAGCATACTGTGTAAAATTTTTCAATCACCTGGGTCTAATAGTATGGTTTATATGGGCTCAAAACAAAAAAAAATGTTACTTTACGGGGTAATTTCGGACATAAAAAACGTCACGCCAGGGAGAGTGGGTATGTCCTGAACACTTCCAATTTCGCAGGGTTTGAGTGGTGGACGCTGAAGAGCTCTTCTGAAAGTTGAAGATAATCCAATAAAAACAATAATCCCCAATTGCTACAGCGGTTGCTTTGTAAACTTCAAATTTTCATGAAAATGGGGAAAAAGCTACTTTTTAAAAATTAGTTTTATGTGCATGTTCTACCTTAGTGTCAACGACTGTTTTGTGATTAATTCCGTTCGTGACATGAAAGTTGGACTTGGCGAATGGCTGCATAGCTCGCCGGTTTACTACAATTGAAATGCAAAGCTTTCCACTGAGCCCCTGTATCTTCCTAACCGTACATACGACACGGCTACTTGCCGCTTTCATATTCATGTATGTGATCGTATGTAATCTTGTAGAGGCAGAAAAAGATTCACTTTCGCGTAATAAAGTATGGCCCGAGTTTCCTATGAAAGCTAATCGGTCAAAAACTAAAAAGGTGGGGTTTTCGCCAGACCGCCGTCTTGTCGTAACAGGCTTCGCGATGTCTCGCTGCCTGTTCCTCCAATCCACGCCTGGCGTACCTACCTAGGCCTGCGGCGCTAGCCTGCCTTCGGCAGGCAATGCTTGTCCACAGTCGGTTACTTCTAATTTGTTGCGTGCTGGAGGCCCCCAGATCTCCCTACATTCTAGATAGAGGTGCTACATCTACAAATTACACGATCTTCACCCTTATAACTTTTTAACTTGTCGAGGCTGGGGGGCACCCCCCTTCCATTCAGACGGGGGAGATCTGCCTGCAGAAAACTCAATTTTTCGCCGTTTTTTAGGTGTTTTTCGGCTATTAAAACTGAACCAGTTGAGCTAGGGTAGTGCAATTTCGCGTGTGCCGAGCCAAGGACATACTCAATGACCCTGCTAAATCTCAGCCAGATCGGCCGAGCCGTTCAGGAGGAGTAGTGCGCACACACACGCACACACACACACACACGCAGACAGAAAAAGTTTTTTAACCCCACTGGAGTAACGGGCTTCGCTATCGCTCAGCCAACAAATAGGGTACTTTCGTAGAATCCTGAACGGGAAGCAAGCAGACCAGCAGACGCCAAATTGGCCGGAAACTAACCTCTCTTCGGATCCAAAACTATAGCTGAGCTGTACAAATATTGCTCGCGAAACACACATGCACTGCAAACAAGTCTCAAACGACTGTTTATGTTCAAGTGTGGCCGATACCTTTGACGAACGTCTCTTCCCCATGTCAAGTTTGGATCTACTTCCGCCAACATGGCGTCTGTGTGCTTCCGGTTCAGGGATCTACGAAAGTACCCTATAGAAGCGTTCTAAATGGCTCTACTAGTTCCGCCTACTATTTCTGAAATCGAAATACGAGTGCAAAACATAACTTAAAATTATGTATGAATGACCACCCCTACCTTACTTTTACATCTAAACCCTTACGAATTTCTCACATAATCATATTAGCACTTTAGAAAGAGACAGTGATCGATTTGAGGACCAAAATCAGAACGAAAAGTCGCTTTTCCAGGGGCGTCCGAAATTACCCCCAAACACGGGGTAATTTCGGACACTGCTTCGGACCCTCCACTGTAAGAACGGTGAGGTGCATATACTATTTGAAATTAGCGCCAAAACGAAGCTAAAGGTAGGTAGATGATAAATTTTAACCCTCAAGTCCACGACAGCACCACGACTTTCACAATTTCAAAAAAACCTCTCAAAAGTGTCCGAAGTTACCCCGTTTCACGGTAATCATTGCAAAGGTGATCACTAAATAAAGGGACAGTCATGCAGGCCCGGCAGAGGCCTGCCCGTACCAAGTCCCCTGGAGAGTCTGCATAGTTGCTCTACAAATCAAAGAGTGTACGTTGCGTGTGTGTGTGAGCGCGCGCGCACTACTCCTCCTTAACGGGTCGGCCGATCTGACTGAGATTTCGCAGGCTCATTGGGTATGTTCTTGGCTAAGCACACGCGAAATTTCAGTATCCTGGCTCATCTGGTTCGGTTTTTATAGCCGAAAAACACCTAAAAGCCGCCGCAGGCCAAGGTAGGTACGCCAGGCGTGGATTGGAGGAACCGGCAGCGAGACATCGCGAAGCCTGTTACGACAAGACACGGTCTGGCGTAAACCTACCTTGCAGTATGAAGATGGACACGGTTATAATGATGTCCAAGAGTTGACGCCTTCTTAGACACCTTTCCACAGTCCTTGCATGTCTGTCTTCTCCCCAGGTGGTCTCCGTCGAAATTTGTTCCCGCAGACACTGCACTTATAGGTAATTCCCATGTGATCAGATTGCACTACAAACCTAACTGTCTACTAAGTACACACTTTCAAATGCGTGCTTGTAAGTACACACTTACAAACGCATGCTTGGCCAAGTACGCACTTACAAATGCATGCTTGCAAGTACACACTTGCAAACGCATGCTTGACGCATGGAGTTATATGGCGTCAAGCATGCGTTTGTAAGTGTGTACTTGCAAGCATGCTTTTGTAAGTGTGTACTTGGCTAAGCATGCGTTTGTAAGTGTGTACTTGCAAGCACGCATTTGTAAGTGTGTACTTAGTAGACAGTTAGGTTTGCAGTGTGGTGGTGGTATTGCAGACCTCTTGCAGATTGAAATTCTTTGCAGCACAAGTTACATTTGTATGAGACACCTAAAAGGGAAAATAAACGCCTCTCTTGAGTTACATTCGTATTTCAACTTACAAAACTTTTTTATCTGCTTTCTGTTTTCCTGTTTAATTTCTGAAGATGAAGAATCAGATTCAGTTTCAGAATAAAGATGTTCATTTGAATTACAAGAAGCCAGCGGAAGATCTTGCACGTCTGTAAGCAAAATGCACAGAAGTCTTATTAGTGCTTGAAGAAATTCATATAACATCTTTTGTTTAAACCCATCAAATTTTTGTTTAACCAAGACGGTTTACTGTACTGACCCTCTTTCATGTGTGCTTCTGCAGATGGAGCACAAGAACGACCTGCAAGTCATATGTCTCTCTTCTTTTTCTGCGCACCCTTGCCCCCGCTTTGCTTGCAGCCTTGAGGGTTGTCCACCAGTCCGAAATTTAGATAGCATGGCATTCATTTTTCGTTTACATTGATGATGGTTTCGTCCACATTCGACGACTTTCATAATGGCAGCCATTTCCATGTACAACGAAGTATGCCGGATGCACGATTTTGACGCCTTGAAAAGGAGCCTCCTTTCTTTGTACAAGCTGATAAGTAATTCAATGACATGATCCGGCCATAGTTTAGAATCTGAAAATAGAGAAACAAAATTAAAGTTAATCAAATGCTATGCGAAACAGGCGAACAGTAAGCAGTGTGCGCAACGCTACTACTGGTGTGATAGTACCTTCTTCCTCATTCTCATAATATTTTATCAACTACTGGCTCTGTAACTGGGTGAATATAATTTGGAGGCAAATCGTGTCATTCCAAGAAAGACTCGTAATAAGGCCACTTGGTTCTCCCTATGATACCATTAACTTTCAGCAGACTTTTATCAAAAAAACATATTCATGCTTTCAAATTTTTCACGACATGCCTGCCATTCACACTTGAAGCCCAACTTGTTGAGAGTATCAGTAACTTCTTTCCATAGGCTATTTGGAGGATTGCCACTCTGCAAATCTCCTTTTCTGGCCATGCATTCTTTGAGCAATGCATGAGTGATGCCTGGCAACCATGTTTCTGTTTGATACCTCTTCTTTCTTCGAGGTGTAGATCTAAGAGTTCTTGGTGTCCTGGTTCCAGCTGGAAATTTGAAGTTTAGGTTAGGTTCAATCAAAGTACTGACTAATAGCAAAAAACTTTTAAAAAAGTTGAAGTACCTTCACCATTAATCGTTTTTTTCCTAGCAGGAGAGTGAACAGCACCTGCATCGTCTTCCTCAGGAGTAGAAATTAATTTTAAATTTCTTAAAAAAAAAAAAAAAAAAAAAAAAAAAAAAGGCTCTGATGGAAGAGTACTTGAAAAAAGCTTGAATGATATTATTTTATGTGAGAGCACGAGCATTACTTCAGGTTACGGATAACTACTGACTGGTTTGGAGCAATGAATTGGTAAGGTTTCCTGACGGAAATTCATGGTGAGGGTCTGTGGTGGGTACTTCGATCTCATAATCTGAAGTGAAGCAATTCAACAAAGTACTCAATGAGTGAATAAACTTTCAAATAAATGAACTTGAAAGCACCTGACACATGGTGGTATTGTCATCATGCATTTTGGTTATGTATGTCAAACTTCCTCTGTTAATGGGAACAGCAGCCAGCTAATGGTGATAATGATGGGAAGTGTTCCCCTTCTGGGCCATCATCAGGTTTAGATGAAACATTGAAGGTGGAGGATGATCCTGAACCTGATTCAAAAACTGTGAGTAGCCTTATGTAAAAAAGGGGAATCTTATTTATGACAGCCTTCTCTAATCGTTGTTTTGTGGGGCTCGTAATATAAAGTTGTTGGGGCTTGTTAAACTGAAGGTTAAATCGTCTGATCGAATTTGTTACCTCAATTTCCAAGTAAAGTCTGCATTTTCTGCCGCCAATAAGTGTCACTATAGCAATAGTATGTATAAGGGTTGTTGTCTGTTGTTTTATCAATAACTTTACTTACTCTAAATTTTTCTTCCTCTGTCACAGCACACCATCCTGTTATTAATGGTTCCCCCGATGAATCAACTTAGTGAGGTTGATTTTATCGCTAAACGGAAGAATTGCAACTTAGTGGTCAGAAAGCCTGGTGAAAAATCTGTCACTGACGTGCAGGCTGGTTGTGATGATGGCAATAGTATGTGGTTATTGTCTGATGTTTTACTAAATAACTTGCTATTTTGCTCTAATTCTTCTTCTGTCACAGCACACCATCCTGCTACTCATGGTTCCCCGACTGATGAGTCAGAATTTAGTGAGGATGCTTTTATCCCTAAACGGAAGAACTGCAACATTGTGGTCAAAAAGCCTGGTGAAAAATCTGTCCTTACTGACTTGCCCAAAGTGAGGAAAAAGAGAGGAACTAGAATATCAGACTCTGAAATAAAAGAATTTGTTAATGCAGCCAAAGAAAAAAGTTTAACAGATGAATCATTCTGCGAAGAGCATGTAGGTCTTTCTTTATTCCAAGCTACTGATTTTTCAAAAATCAATCAATAATTTGTCCCCATTATTTCACAGGATGTGATGCCTAGTTGTGCATCATATGTAGTTACAGACTGCACTGAAAATCACAATAAGTGGAAAGCCCATGTAAGAGTTGCCATCAGCAACAAAGATCTAGCAATGGAGTGGCTCTCTGAATTTGAATGCCTGAGTTCTGTTGATTTTCGTGTTCAGAAAACTAAAAAAGATAACTCCGACCGTCTCGTTTTCAAGGTAAAGTATAAACTTTTACCTATTCCACTATTCTTTCCCTTTCTTGCCAAGTTATATATTCAGCCTCTTGTTAATTGTTTACAGAGACAATACCGCTGTCACCACAACACCATGCCACGAAACAGAGAGAATTCAAAGAAAACTAAAGAAGGCAAAAAGAGGATTTCCTCAATCAAACACACTGATTGTCCTGCTTTTATAAGAATAACCATAAAGCAGAGATCTATGAAATGGTGATGATTATTCAATAGTGTGTTAAATATTGATTGACCTATATTCCCATGATATTTTTTGTTTGTTACTGTAGGAGCTCCGAGCTTAAACAAGTTTCTATAGATTGTATGTCACGGTTTTCAATACATACAAATGCTTCTCCAAGAATTTCCTTGTGTGATTGAGATAAACCACAGTCACAATCTTTGTGTTGAAGCAGCTGATGCGCTCAGGCGCAGGAGGCCTGAAGCAACCAAAAGCAAATTTACTGAACTGCTGCGCAACCCGACGGGAACCGATCCTAGCCGCAACGTTGCCTTCAAGGTGCCGTACGTTGCCTACGTTTCGGGCCCGTTTAGGTTGCCTGACGACGAGTTGGCAACGTCCATTGAAGAGCACCCCCATGTGGTCCGGGCGCCATTTGGGCTCACTGCCAGTGCAGGTTGACACTCTGTTGCCTGGCACGGTGCACAAAGCATCCTGTTCAGGTTGATAAACCGTAAACCTGCTCCGTTGAGGCTACGTCGCCGTATGCCGTAGAGGCAACCAATTTTTTCAGGTGGGCACTACCGCACGGCAATTGGTTCTATTTA
>NW_023144625.1:2358432-2390059 GCF_012932325.1 Thrips palmi | reverse complement strand
GCTGCCCCAACCCCCCACGCCACTGAAAAGGGGTGCCTGATCGCCATGTCACCCGCGTTCCCATTTGCCGGGGCCGAGCCAGCGCCTGCCAGGGAACAGCGACCAGGTCCCAAACACCCGGGGGGCGCCTTTTTACCTTTTTTAAAGTGGAACCGACGTTTTTCGGGCCCGACACACGCTCGCCTTTAATAATGGTAAAAAAGGCCCGGGAGTTTTTGGGGACCTGTTCGCTGTTCCCGGCAGGCGCTGGCTCGGCCCTGGCAAATGGAAACGCGGTGACATGGCGATCAGGCACCCCTTTTCAGGGGCGTGGCCGGGGTTGGGCAGACTGTTTACTATTGGACCTTGCACCACAAGCTTCAACACAAGTTCGTTCTCTTCACTTATTTATTTACTGTTTCTTCCCTAAATTTGTTTTTTCAAGTGAGTACCGCAGCCCATCTGGATAAACCTCTACTTTTAGGAAGCAGCAGTCATCACCCTCAGGATATAAAAAATCGAAAATCGATCAAAATCGTCTTTATGCCTTGGAAAATTCGCGTTTTTAGTCGAGTTAAAGCAGTCACTGCGTCTGATCCGAAGGGGCCTTTCGTATTTTTCCCAACAGGCAATTGTTCCTTGGACCTTCCATTAGCATGCCTTTGTTACGTAGTGCGATTATCAGCCTTAGTTTGGGAGCAGTTTTGTCTCAAAGTTGATCGAAATCATTTATAGCCTTGGAAATTTGCGTTTTTAGTCGATTTAAAAACAGTCTTTGCGTCTGATCCGAGGCGGGCCTCCGTACTTTCTCAACGGGAAATTCGTCTTTGGACCTTCCTTTAGCTTGCCTTTGTCACGGTGTGCGAATACCCGTTTAATTTGGGCGCAGTTTTGTCTCGAAGAGATTAAAACGGTCACAACGATTTTCAAAGACTTTTGAACTGTTTTGTTTAATTTTGAGACGATTTTTTTCGCAAACAAAGGCTGACAATTGCACTCCGTAACAAAAGCATTCTAATGGAAGTCCAAAGACCATTGCCCGTTGGAAAGTACGAAGGCCCCCCAGGTCAGACGCAGTGGCTGCTGAAAGTCGGCCAAAACACAATTTTCGAAGGCATTTTAGACATTGTGATAACATTGAGAGAATACTACTCCCAAACTAAGGCTTATAATCGCACCCGTAAAAAAGGCATGCTAAAGGAAGGTCCAAAGACGAAATTTCCCCTTGAGAAAGTACGAAGGCCCGCCTCGGATCAGACGCGGAGATTTTTTAACTCGACTAAAATGCGAATTTTCTAAGGCATATAAGATGATTCGATCAACTTTGAGACAATACTGCTCCCAAACTAAGGCATAATCGCACTCCGTAACAAAGGCATGCTAATGAAAGGGCCAAGAACCAATTTCCCGTTGGAAAGTACGAAGGCCCGCCTCGGATCAGACGCAAAGATTGCTTTAACTCGACTAAAAACCGACTTTTCCAAGGCATAAAAGACGATGTTGATCGAAGGTCTTTTCCAATTGCCCGTTGGAAAAGTACAAAGGCCCGCCTCCGATCAGACGCGGTTTCTGCTTAAGTCGGCCCAAAACCGATTTTTCAAAAGGGATTTGTAACCGTTTTGAGAAGCTTTGAGACAATACTGCTCCCCTTTCGAAGGTGGATAATCGCCCCCGTGAGAAAGGCTGCTATAGGAGAGGTCCCGTAGGGTTTCGAAATTTTTCCTGGGGATCGCGGAAATATTTTGGCTGAAAATTTTGGGGTCGCGAGCCGATAAAGGTTGAGAACCGCTGGGATATCCTGAAGGGCTGATGACTTCCGCGGAAATATTTGGCTGCAAATTTGGGCCAGCCTGCTCAACAAGGGGTGTCTGCGAGGCTGCCTACCCACTATTTACTATTTCCATTAAGGACTAGACCACACATGATCGTATGCCATTTCGGGCCCGACACATGCTCGCCTACCCCTAATACCGCGGTACCGAAAAAGGCCCCGGGGAGTGTTATGGGGAGCCCCGGAAGCGCTTTAGACAGCGAAAATACCCTTTTTCGGTCGTTTAATTAGTATGGCCGGAATGCACTGTGGGAAAAAACCACAGTAAATCCTGTAGTGATTAGTACAGCTGTCACTGTAGTTCAGATTACAGGTTTCACTGTACTTTTTTACAGGATCTACTGTACTTTGTACGGAATTTACTGTACCACAGAAGTGGAGTACGGAATATCCTGTACTAGGTACAGTAAATACTGTAGCCAGGCACAGTAAATCCTGTGTTCTGAACTACAGTAAATCCCGGCAAAAAAATTAACGGGATTAACTGTTGTTTTTTGGCACAGTGATGGGCCGCGTGCTGGCCAAGCAATGGCGGGGTGTTGTCCGAGGCCGGGTTTGGCCGGAGTTGACCGGGCCCAGGCCGGGTGTTGGCCGGACTTGGCCGGGTGTTGGCCGGGCCTGGGCCGGGTGTTGGCCGGGTGATGGCCCGCTGGCCGGGACTCGGCCTTCGTCTAGGGGGGCCCTCCATTGTTGTTACGCTCAAAATAACATAACAACTTGTCACGTTCCACATAATGTAAAGTGTCACGTTAAAATCAACCTAGCAATTGTCACGTTCAATTGAATGTGATGTCACGCTTCCTGGCTACCAGTGTGGCGCTTCAAGGCGGCGGCCTCGGGGGCGGGGTAGCCGACGAGGGCCTTCTCTGACCCCGGCTCTCAAATAAAATTTAAACGCTCATAAAAATAGTCATCAGGTCATCAGGTTTTAACCGTTTTTATTTACACTAGATAGAAGGGAGAAAGAGAGGAGGGACGAAAGAGGAGAGGAGAAGAAAAGGAAAGAATGAGTAAAGATAAGCGGAAAAATTGGAAAGTTTGAATTTGAAGTGCGGAGCTTTCAGCTCGCTTCGCTCGCAACATGGAACAGGCTTGGTGCACAAGTAATTGCCGATTCGGTCTAAGTCATAGCCTTGAAACGAGTAGGAATATAGAAGAGTATTGGTGGTTTGATGCGGACCTGGGTAGCTGGTTCTGCTATCGGGAAATTGTTTTAGTCTTTTATAAGAAACCTCTTCAACTAAACGCCAGTCTAAATTTGAACGGCCCATGGCTTGGGGTTTGCTTCGCTCGCAAAGTATCTGTGTTTCTCTTTGCTTTTTAGATTAAATTGAGCCTCGATTTTGAGAAAGTATGAAGCTTGCGGCTCGCTACGCTCGCCGGCAATAACTACATCCATCCTTTAACTCATAAACAAACCCGTAGGGTTACTTATTAGAAACCTTTCTAGATCTAATAAAACGCCACTCCTAATTTTGAAACATCAGTGGCTTGTGGCTCGCTCTGCTCTGTTGTTTTCACATAAAAACCTTAAAAAAGAACAAAAAATTCAGCCCAAATTTAAACAAGGTCGGTAGCTTGCGGCTCGCTTTGCTCGCCGCAAACCACGCGACTTGTATAGTTCAAAACCTGCTATCCACTCACACTTCGATTAAGAGTATTCAAATGAGTACTTTGCTGCGAGAATGGCCCATTATACTCTTTTAACGGTCAATGCGGCGGAACGTCTCAATATCGGCGATCATGCCCCTGTATGTAGGCAACCTGTGATACACATCTGCCAAAAGTGCCCCCCCTAAACGGAAATCCTGGATCCGCGCCTGAGGAAGTTCACCACGAAGGGTCGAAGGGGGCGGTCCAATCAGACAGAAGTGGGAAAATTGAACGTTCAAATTCATTTTTAACACGTACTTTTAACACTGCACTTTAACTTCATTCTTTATTTAAGTGAATTCTGTAGTGGTAACTATGATTTTTAAGTACATTCACCGCAGTGTGAAATTGGTCTGAACTGTAGTCAAAACTGTCATTGGGCGAAAAAACTGGTACTTTTTCTGCAGTTTTACTACACTTTTTGGCCCGCCCTTCTATTCAAAAAATAGGGGGGGCCTATGCATTTGCCTTTGTGTCTGTGTGTTGTTGTTGTTGTTGTTGTCGGTGTTGTCGTTGTCGTTGGCGGGTGATTCCGTGCGTAGGGGGTCATTTTGGATGTACCAAATGTTCTTTTTTAAAGTTCAACTTTAGGGGCTAAATTTGGTGTAGATGGCATACATAGTACCCCACAGTACCCCTCTGAGCGTGGCAGCGCTACAAGTTGACTTTTAATTTCACCCCCTATGTAATACGGCGGAATTTACAGAAAAAATGACGGAATTTTCAGATTACGGAATTTACAAAGCGAAGTGTTTAGTCTCCTGACCCGCTGGGTTACAAGATAGGCAAAAACTTTGACGGTGTCATTTTGAGCATCCAAAATAGCGTTTTTTTAGCGCAGGTTGTGGGAACTTTCTCCCTCAGATGGAGGAGCTACGGCCCGAAACGGAATTTACATCTATTTGTACACCCTTACCGTTTTTAACAATTCTGACGGCCTGGAAGCGTCGGTGACCGCCCCAGGTCCCGCGGGCACGGGTTTGGAAGCGTTTTTTATGTTCTTTCGATCCCAAGTGGTCGCGAGGTTCTAAAACGAAAAGGAACCCCAGTAGACCGTCAGTTGTAAAAGCAGCATAGGTCACATGGTCACACGGTGGACATTTTCCCAAAGGCCGTTTCGGGTTAAACCAGTGATGATACAGAGGTCATCTTCCGTAATTTGCGAAGAATAAGTCAGGGAAGAGAGTGAAATAGCCTGTTTTCTTTTGATGTGGCTGAGTCATATACTACAGCATGGCAATGTTGTCTTATAGGTGTTGGTGACCATGACGGAATTACAAGACGGCACTTTAGCAGCTTACGAAACCTAGAAAAACAAAAGTTAGATTGACTTATCCACATGAGGACATGGTCTTCGTTTAGTAAAACAAATTTGAATTGCCCAAGGTACCAAATCAACCTCAGTTCAGGCGCGAGGCCCCGGTGACCTCAAATGACCCCCTACGCACGGAATCACCCTGGCGTCTGTGTACAAGGAAGGAGTTGAGCTAGAGTAACCAGATTTGGAGGGTACTTCAGGAGTACCGTCCAAACAAAAAATCCGGTGGTGCAAATCCCGTCCGGATCGCACAAGGGCTGCTGCAGGTGCATCATGGTTTACATGAGAGGGAGGGGGATTTCCGCCATTATTGGTGCTAGCAGAGCACATAGGGGTATTTTTGGAATCGGGGCGACGAGACAAGATGAATGGACCCGGTCCCGACCCCATCGGCCGCTTTTACAAGTTGGCCAGATCAGGATCTTCAAAAAAGGGGGTCGACCGACTAAAAAAATTTTATTGCAGATTTCGATTGGTCTCAGCAAGACCTTTTCAACGAGGGGTCGGAAAGGGGGGCCCGGAGCCCGACTTCGTCTATTAGTCACATAAGGATCTTGAAAAAAAGGGGGGCGACCGACTGAAAATTTTTACTTAAGTTTTCGATAGGTCTTGGCAAGACCTCTTCAATGGGGGGGCGGAAGGGGGTCCAGGAGCCCGCCTTCATGAGTTATGGGAAAAAGTGCGACGGACTCGTTTTGCGCTCCTGCTGTGCCTCTATTGCAAGGAGTTGCAGTAGCATGGCAAATATGGGTATTTTCGGAATGAGGGCTAAGAGACAAATGAAATGGGCATATTCTAAGGACAGTTGGAGTAAAAAGTGTTAGGACTTTTGCATACGTACATCGATAATTTTGCTTTACCCACTCACGGGGTGTGTGATGCGAGCGGGCCGAAGGGCCGGGCCTTCGACTGGCCAAGTTAGGTCTGATGCGAGGGCCGAAGGCCCGAGGAAAGGCCGCCGGCAGGCCAAGCTGGGCCGGCCCCTGTCGAACCGAGTTGCCGGCGCAGCGAAGCGGAGCTGGCAACTCGGTTCGACGGAAGGGCGGGCCCTAGCTTGTTGTATACAATTCTATAGTCTTTTTGTAGTAATTAACGGTTACAGCATAGTTTCAACACAGAAAATTCTCGGCTTTTCTTCCACTTTTTTTAAATAATTTACAGTTACTTAGAACACCAAGTTAAGTTCAGTAAAACGCAAGTGAAGACAGTGAGCTGCTACCGTTGCCCATTTACGAATAATACGAGCTTTACCCTCAGGGTGCAGCAACATCCCACGCGACATCTCAAAATCATTTTCTACTGAATCGGACAGTAGTACCCACTGGGCATCACTAGGAATTCCGGCATCTGAAACAGATTAACACATCTAATAATGCCAAATCCAATAACAACACCGATACCATGAAAGAAACAAGGACTGAGATTTAGATGTTTCTTAAGAGCCTACGCCATTCCCAGTCAAGGCAAAACACCGCAGGAGAGGGCAACAGTAACATGCAAAACGTAATTAAGGAAATGTAAAAACTTCACGGCAACTGGGCCAATACACAGCCAAGATACGTCGTCACTGAGTCTCTGGAAGACCGAGAAGAAGTGTTTTCAGTAAATATGGGAGGAAATGCCACCGAAGGAAACAAGGAACAACACTGCAAAAAATCAGTCTCTGATACGGAGCATGCTACGGCGTTCCGTATACCCCCTAAAATGGTGATACGGACGTCTGCCGTACCACTCCTCCCATTGAGCCTGTGCTTTGTAAGGCGTAGTACGGAAATTTAACGGAAAATGTACCGCTAATTTTAGACCGGAGGTTGCCGTTGCGATTTTTGGCCCGTCCCGTTTATTTTTTGTAAAAAAAATGACGGAGGGACGGGCATACAGTATGATCCCTGCTGTGCGTCCGTCCGTCCGTCCGTCCGTCCGTCCGAGGACTTCCTGTGCATCATGGTCTACATGGGGTTCAGGAGGATTTCGGCAACGGATACAGCTAGCAGGGCATGTAGGGGTATTTTTGGAATCGGGGCGACGAGACAAAACCAACGGTGCCAGTTTCAAGCGAATCGGAGAAGTTTGGACCCGGGTTCAAATCCCAGTGGGGTATATTTTGGACATTCTTTTTATTCGAGTTTTTGCATTGGTTCTTATGTTTTTTAGGGCGCTGATGACGAAAATAACATCTCTTTTGACCCCAGACTCATGTTCAAACCCGTCAGGGTTAAACAAATGCGAAATTCACACATTTGTTAATGCACGGGACGGGCCAAAGTTGCCGATGTATATCGCTACTTTTCATGTTATTCGTTTGTGAAAAAGTCCAAAATGCTCTACGGACAGTGAGGAAGGGACGCTCCGTAACGCAAAATTATCTGACGAAACGGTCACTCCGTAGGGATACGGACTGGCCGTTACACATTGTCCGTGCCAGAAATTTGAGTTACGAAGCGTCCATTCCGGCCGAGCCGTTCAGGAGCAGGGCCCGGTAACTTAACAAAATGACCGTTACTAGCTTCACGTTATTTGTTACGGTACATGGAACTGTAGTGTGGAACGAGAATAAAGTGAAAACGTTACTTTCCGTGTACCGAAACATACGTTCCATCCTAATATTACCGGCAACGGAACGTTACTCGAGAGGAACAAATACCTGTTACAAACTGAATTCCGTTCCGTAACTCAGTACCGTTACAACTGGGTAAAGGTTGCTGTAACGTTACTAACACTGTTAAAAAAAAAGTCTGAAAATTCAGACCAAATTGGTAAGAAGTTATTAACAGACTTGAGGTCTGAAAGTTCAGACCATTTAGATGGTCTGAAAATTCAGAACTCGAGAGTCTTACATTTAAGAGTTTGGTGGTCTGAAAATTCAGTCCTGTACGAAGATTGTGAACTTTAAGGTTCGTGACATATTCAATATTACATAGAAAGAATCTCAGGTGTGTGTGAACCTCCAGAGAGGACAACATTGAGTAAAAATTGTGATGAGGGAGAAGGTCCTCTGTCCTTTTCCCTGACTTTCGAGAGGCCGGCCTGTGGCACCCAAGGAAATGGCGACACGGAGCCACCCGCGAGAGGTAAATTTGAATGTGGATTGTTCAACTTCCACCCATATTAGGGAGATAAATCTTGCGGCAGAGAATGGTTCTCATATGGCCGATTAAGTCCTATCAATTTGGAACTTTTCAACCAATATATTTTCACATTAGAAGCCTTTTAAACAGAAGTAGGTGTGTTCCACAACATGCGCGCCATCTAGCGGACAAACGAAATCTTGGGTTGGTCTGAATTTTAAGACTTAACCATCTAAATTTTCAGACTGCGCTGGTCTGAATTCAGGTTCTGAGACGATCAGGTCGCAATTTTCATACCGGAAGGCAAAATTTTCAGACAAGCAGTCTGAAACAAGTCTGAAAAATAGATTCAGACCACCAAGTCTGACAAAAGTGGTCTGAATTTTCAGATTTTTTTTAACAGTGAATGTAACGTTCCTCAGAGAACGGAGGCGTCTAACATTAGGCTTGTGGTTACTGTACGCTAAGAACGGTACTGTGCGCTATGGTACTCATTAGAGTTACGTCACATGGTAACGTTACGTGCGTAACGATTTAATTGTGACAATAACTCAAACAGGTTACAGTTTCAACGAAAAAGCAACGTTAGCAAACCCTTTTTGGCCCGCCCTTCTATTCAAAAAATAGGGGGGGGGGGGGCTATGCATTTGCCTTTGTGTCTGTGTGTTGTTGTTGTCGTTGTTGTCGTTGGTGTCTGTGTACAAGGAAGGAGTTGAGCTAGAGTAACCAGATTTGGAGGGTACTTCAGGAGTACCGTCCAAACAAATAATCCGGTGGTGCAAATCCCGTCCGGGTCGCACAAGGGCTGCTGCAGGTGCATCATGGTTTACATGAGCGGGAGGGGGATTTCCACCATTATTGGTGCTAGCAGGGCACATAGGGGTATTTTTGGAATCGGGGCGACGAGACAAGATGAATGGACCTGGTCCCGACCCCATCGGCCGCTTTTACAAGTTGGCCAGATCAGGATCTTCAAAAAAGGGGGTCGACCGACTGAAAAAAATTATTGCAGATTTCGATTGGTCTCAGCAAGACCTTTTCAACGAGGGGTCGGAAAGGGGGTCCAGGAGCCCGACTTCGTCTATTAGTCACATAAGGATCTTGAAAAAAGGGGGTCGACCGACTGAAAATTTTTACTTAAGTTTTCGATGTCTTGGCAAGACCTCTTCAATGAGGGGTCGGAAGGGGGGTCCAGGAGCCCGCCTTCATGAGTTATGGGAAAAAGTGCGACGGACTCGTTTTGCGCTCCTGCTGTGCCTCTATTGCAAGGAGTTGCAGTGGCATGGCAAATATGGGTATTTTCGGAATGAGGGCTAAGAGACAAATGAAATGGGCATATTCTAAGGACAGTTGGAGTAAAGAGTGTAAGGACTTTTGCATATTGTGAATAGAAGGGCGGGCCTAAGTCACGATGGTACATCGATAACTTTGCTTTACCCGCTCACGGGGTGTGTAATGCGAGCGGGCCGAAGGCCCGGGCCTTCGACTGGCCAAGTTGGGTCTGATGCGAGGGCCGAAGGCCCGAGGAAACGCCGCCGGCAGGCCAAGCTGGGCCGGCCCCCTGTCGAACCGAGTTGCCGGCGCAGCGAAGCGGAGCTGGCAACTCGGTTCGACGGAAGGGCGGGCCCTAGCTTGTTAAGGGGGCACACCAGTGAAAATCGTCAAACTTTTGCTTTCTTTTTTATTTTATCTTATTTTTCTGCTATTCATCCCGAGTCGAATGCCGCAAACCCCACCCCTAAACTCCTCTTACATTGGCTTGTGCACATTTTTTAAGTTGCTAAAAACGTAATTATTTTTGCAAATCTTAGACCAATTGTTGACGTTCAGGTTTTTCACTCGGACTTCAACTACAAAACCCTTGAACCACCCAAACGCAGTTGAAAAGAGGAACATTTTGGCGCAAACTGAACTAAAATACGTCATAAGACGCATTTAAAATCCGAAAAAAACTCGTCAAAGCTATGTTTCCACTTAAAGCGCTTTTTCTCAAAACACCTTTTTTGTACCTTTGTGCCACTCTCACGGGCGCAAAAATTAAGATAATTGAATGCGGTTTGCGTCAAAATGTTCGTGAATTTTGCGTCTATGGTCTGAACCTCGGAAATGGCCATGCCATAAATAGGACGTGAGCTGCAGCCATGAAAGCGCAAAAAACAAGGTTAAAAAATTTGTTTCTAATTTTGCCTTCTGAAAAAACAAATTCAAAATCCTTCTATTTGCATGCCCGTGGTTCAGACCATAGCCACATGTGTCCTGTTGAGAAATTTTCAAATCCCGTGCGCGAGGCTCAATCCAGAGAGGCGGAATCGTGGCAGGAGTGAAGCAAGGTCGCAGAAAAATGAAGTGCACTGGCGCTCTATCTTGCCATAGCCATATCGCCCTCCCATACTGATTTTCCTTTTCTTTGACATAATCTTGAGCCAAGAATAAAATATCAATCGTATACATTGGTTACTTTTCTCAAAATGATCGTTTTTCGAAACCTCTGCATTTTCACTGGTGTGCCCCCTTAACCATTAGAAGGAACAGGAAAAGAGGGGCCGCGCCGTCCGCCCACCCCGCCTGTAGGTAGGCATCACACTGGACTGCAAGTTTTGCGGGTTTGCCTACCCTCGTGTTCACAGGCGTTCGGGCCCAGTGCGCGCGCAGGGCTTGGCGGGTATTTCAAATTGGGACTCAGACTCAGGTTTGTGAAACGCACACTTCTTGAAATAAATGAACAAACAATGAATTTTTTCTTGCCACAAAAAAGAGTAACGAATTGCATAGTTCAAATATTTTTTATTTTATTGTAAATTTTATGTACAACTGGAGTAAAAAAAAGGACAAAAAAATAAAAGAACTGTTACCACCTGTTCAGAACATGAAGCATGCTACTCAACAACAAAATTTTGGTTAAAAAAATACAAAGTGACTCAAAGAAAAGTTCATCTAATTGTAAACTTTTAAGCGTGAATTGATAGCACTGAGTTTTGATAACTTTTAATAAAATAAGGTAAAATACACATAAAAAGAAATGGTTGGCAACACTGCAACAGAAGGCAGGGAAGGGGGAAGAGAAGGTAACAGTGAAGCACAGTCAGCCACTTGCTCCAAACCGTTCACGAGAACAAGCTGCTAGTCAACGACCATGGAGAATGGTGCAGGTGCTGCGCCGACGGGCCCCCAGAAGCCAGAGCACCCAGTGCGGAAGTAAAAGAACCTATATAGCCCCAATCCGACTGACTCACTCACTCACTCACTCATAGAAATGTTTGGGGTCAAGGAGTGGTCGTAGAGACTTGCGGTTTTTTCCATTCGATTCCAAATTTTATGGGAAAATTGGGAAAAATCCCAGAAGTTCAAAATTCCTCACCGTATCCGAGCAAACCTACTTAATCTTCAAAGAAGGGGACCAAATTCCTCACCGTTTCCGAGCAAACCCACTCAATCTTCGAAAAAGGGGACCGACCGACTGAAAATTTTTATTCGCCCTATCGGAACGTCTGGTCGAGACATTTCCGAAACTGTGCCGCAATCGGGTCCCCGTCACCGGCAACATCCTCAAAACGATAAAAAAAGGCCTAAATTTAACAAAATCCACTCAATCTTCAAAAAAGGGGACCGACCGACTGAAATTTTTTATTCGCCTTATCGGTAGGTCTCGTCGAGACATTTCCGAAACTGTGCCGTAATCGGGTCCCCGTCACCGGCAACATCCTCAAAACGATAAAATAGGCCTAAATTCAACAAAATCCACTCAATCTTCAAAAAAGGGGACCGACCGACTGAAAATTTTTATTCGCCCCATCGGTAGGTCTGGTCGAGACATTTCCGAAACTGTGCCGCAATCGGGCCCCCGTCACCGGCAACATCCTCAAAACGATAAAATAGGCCTAAATTCAACAAAATCCACTCAATCTTCAAAAAAGGGGACCGACCGACTGAAAATTTTTATTCGCCCCATCGGTAGGTCTGGTCGAGACATTTCCAAAGCTGTGCCGCAATCGGGTCCCCGTCACCGGCAACATCCTAAAAACGATATAAAAAGGCCTAAATTTAACAAAATCCACTCAATCTTCAAAAAAGGGGACCGACCGACTAAAAATTTTTATTCGCCCCATCGGTAGGTCTGGTCGAGACATTTCCGAAACTGTGCCGCAATCGGGTCCCCGTCACCGGCAACATCCTAAAAAGGATATAAAAATAGGCCTAAATTCAACAAAATCCACTCAATCTTCAAAAAATGGGACCGACCGACTAAAAATTTTTATTCGCCCCATCGGTAGGTCTGGTCGAGACATTTCCGAAACTGTGCCGCAATCGGGTCCCCGTCACCGGCAACATCCTCAAAACGATAAAATAGGCCTAAATTCAACAAAATCCACTCAATCTTCAAAAAAGGGGACCGACCGACTGAAAATTTTTATTCGCCCTTTTGGCAGGTCTGGTCGAGACATTTCCGAAACTGTGCCGCAATCGGGTCCCCGTCACCGGCAACGTCCTCAAATTCATCAATCAAGAACCTATATAGCCCCAATCCGACTGACTCACTCACTTACTCACTCATAGAAATGTTTGGGGTCAGGGAGTGGTCGTAGAGACTTGCGGTTTTTTCCATTCGATTCCAAATTTTATGGGAAAATTGGGAAAAATCCCAGAAGTTCAAAATTCCTCACCGTTTCCGAGCAAACCTACTTAATCTTCAAAGAAGGGGACCAAATTCCTCACCGTTTCCGAGCAAACCCACTCAATCTTCGAAAAAGGGGACCGACCGACTAAAAATTTTTATTCGCCCTATCGGAACGTCTGGTCGAGACATTTCCGAAACTGTGCCGCAATCGGGTCCCCGTCACCGGCAACATCCTCAAAACGATTAAATAGGCCTTAATTTAAACAAAACCCACTCAATCTTCAAAAAAAAGGGACCGACCGAAAAAAAATTTTTATTCTCCCCATCGGTAGGTCTGGTCGAGACATTTCCGAAACTATGCCACAATCGGGTCTCCGTCACCGGCAACACCCTCAAAACGATAAAATAGGCCTCAATTCAACAAAATCCACTCAATCTTCAAAAAAGGGGACCGACCGACTAAAATTTTTTATCCTCCCCATCGGTAGGTCTGGTCGAGACATTTCCGAAACTATGCCACAATCGGGTCTCCGTCACCGGCAACACCCTCAAAACGATAAAATAGGCCTCAATTCAACAAAATCCACTCAATCTTCAAAAAAGGGGACCGACCGACTAAACATTTTTGTTCGCCCCATCGGTAGGTCTTGTCGAGACGTTTCCGAAAGTATGCCGCAATCGGGTCCCCGTCACCGGCAACATCCTCAAAACGATAAAATAGGCCTAAATTGAATAAAGTCCACTCAATCTTCGAAAAAGGGGACCGACCGACTAAAAATTTTTATTCGCCCTATCGGTAGGTCTGGTCAAGACATTTCCGAAACTATGCCGCAATCTGGTCCCCGTCACCGGCAACACCCTTAAAACGATATAAAAGTAGGCCTAATTTTAACAAAATCCACTTAATCTTCAAAAAAGGGGACCGACTGACTAAAAATTTTTATTCGCCCCATCGGTAGGTCTAGACGAGACATTTCCAAAACTGTGCCGCAACCGGGTCCCCGTCACCGGCAACATCCTCAAAACGATAAAATAGGCTTAAATTTAACAAAATCCACTCAATCTTCAAAAATAGGGACCGACCGACTAAAAATTTTTCTTCGCCCCATCGGTAGGTCTGGTCGAGACATTTCCGAAACTATGCCGCAATCAGGCCCCGTCACCGGCAGCGTCTTCAAAATCATCAATCAAGAACCTATAAAGCCCCAATCCGACTGACTCACTCACTGACTCACTCACTCATAGAAATGTTTCGGGTCAAGGGGTGGTCTTAGAGACTTGCGGTTTTTTCCATTTACCTCTATCCTTCTCAAAGCAGTCTTCAATATTTTCCGGACCTTGTATGCAGTCATTGACTGCCACAGTAGCTAATGCAATACAAGCTATCCATTTGGGCAGTAAAAGAAGCTTAATTATATAGTCAAAAGTTGTTAGTAGACCTTTCAAAGAAGCAGTACATTTACTTCCTTGGAAAATTTGCCTTTGGTCACCACGGACGTACTGAAAACACTTCGGCACGCGCCCCACACATGCGGGGGTCTGGGGGCGGAGCCCCCAGCGAGCAGCGCGAGTTTTAACTACGACTCTGTACTGGATGAGTCTCGATGTGCACTGAGGGAAATGTTTTGGGGCCACACCTAAATTTACAGCTGTGACAACCAATCTGTTTGGTCGCTGGGGGTTCAATTAAACGTTCGATGGCCACATTTAAATCGTTTAGTCGCACTACTTTCGTTGTGAGATGTACTCTTTTTCTAACATGACGTCTGTCTATTTTAGCCACTGCCACTCAATCAAATCTTGTTACAGTGACTGAATGCGATAAGATCTGACGATTGACTGTTTAGTCCTGACACATAAACGTAAACCGATGAAAAAACGACTAAAAAACGAGTACTCGAACCACGGACCTACGTGTTACGAGTCCGTCGCTCTACCAACTCGCCCACCTGGCTTCCTGGGAGATGCCGGCATTGATGGGCCTGTTGACTGACGAATGTGTGCGGACGCGCCGAGGAAATGATAGCTCGCTCCCTTTCCTGGGGTCCCAAGTGTCCCACAGTCCATCTCCTGACAGCACAATAGTATACAAAGATACTATGCCAGGAGAAACTGGTTGCGCTACGGGGAGTTGAACCCCCGAACCCGGCTTCTTATCCAGCCTCCAGGCGCGGAGACCACTGAGCTACCGCGCTGTTGAGAATACGGCGGAGCGCTGGGCGATGGCAACGCGACTTCCGTGTTGAGTGTCGCATCGCCAGTGTTTCCCCTAGAGAAAATTATAGATGAACCGGAGCTGCGGTTATCTGAGTAGACCTGTAGAGGGACTGATCTGCATGGCGTGGGGCTGATACAAACTGACCCGTACTGGAGTTCCCCAACAGTTGGCTGCCTTGGGGCTGCACACACGACTGACATGGTGTCAGCTACAGTCATCCAAATGTCAGCCTAACCTGAATACATCTGACCGAAACCTGAATCAGTTTACATCAGTGCATTGTCAGTCCGGCAAAATACTGCGTTACTGCTGACCCACATCAGCTTTCATGTCTCAGCGAACCCTCAGGCTTGACTCAGCACAACGAATGAACAGAAAATTTGCCGAGAAAGACTGACGGCTATTCAGGCTATTCAGACTGACGCCGATTCAGTCAACGCTCGGTTTCTTTCGGTGAGCCACCTCGCTGCAGATTGCCTGAGAAATTCTCAGCCATCCTCAGCACACAAGGCTCAGTGAGCACTCAGGTTCGATCAGCCAGCCGCCTCGCTGCAGATTGGCTGAGAATTTCTCAGCCATCCTCGGCACACAAGACTCAGTGAGCATTCAGGTTCAGTCAGTCAGCTGCCTCGCTGCAGATTGCCTGACAAATTCTCAGCCATCGTCAGCACACAAGGCTCAGTGGACCCTCAGGTTCACTCAGTCAGCCGCCTTGCTGCAGATTGCCTGAGAAATTCCCAGCCATTCTCAGCACACAAGGCTCAGTGAGCATTCAGGTTCACTCAGTCAACCACCTCGCTGCAGATTGCCTGAGAAATTCTCAGCCATTCTCAGCACACAAGGCTCAGTGAGCATTCGGGTTCACTCAGTCAGCCAGCTCGCTGCAGATTGCCTGAGAAATTCTCAGCCACTCTCAGCACACAAGGCTCAGTGAGCATTCAGGTTCACTCAGTCACCCGCCTCGCTGCAGATTGCCTGAGAAATTCTCAGCCATTCTCAGCACACAAGGCTCAGTGAACCTGCAGGTTCGCTCAGTCAGCCGCCTCGCTGCAGATTGCCTGAGAAATTCTCAGCCATCTTCAGCGACCAAGGCTCAGTGAGCACTCAGGTTCGCTCAGTCAGCTGCCTCGCTGCAGATTGTCTGAGAAATTCGCAGCCATCCTCAGCACACAAGGCTCAGTGAACCCTCAGGTTCACTCAGTCAGCTGCCTTGCTGCAGATTGCCTGAGAAATTCCCAGCCATTCTCAGCACACAAGGCTCAGTGAGCATTCAGGTTCACTCAGTCAGCCGCCTTGCTGCAGATTGCCTGAGAAATTCTCAGCCATTCTCAGCACACAAGGCTCAGTGAGCATTCAGGTTCACTCAGTCAGCCGCATCGCTGCAGATTGCCCGAGAAACGCTGATATGTTCGATGCAAACACGACTTGGAACAACTTACTTCATACTTCGACTACGGCGAGGGGATCGAGGACACTATCAAGCGGTTATTATTTTGCCGGTGCACCGAGTTGCTCGGAAGGAATGCGCCGAAGGCCAGTTTGCATAGCGTGCCTTCAGGGAGGATGTCAGGCAGTCCGTCGAGAAGGTGTGGCAAATTCTAGGGCGTGCGATGTCGAGGTGCTCCGTGCTCGCGATGGTACTGTCCTGCCGCGGTGATTACCTCACGGGAGGGCCTTGTACAACTATAATTATAAGCACCTTAAATTGATTGAGGTACAGTGAACTCTGCATTATTGAGCCCTGTTGGCGTTAGTGGCCCATTGTAGTGCCATCTCTAGGCTACGACATTGCAAGATGTCTTCTCATGGAAGTGGTGCGTTTCTGGACATTGCCCTCAGCCGCAGAACTGTACTTCTAGACTGCCTGGCTTTTCTATCGGTATGTGTAATAGTGCATTATATGCACGTCTGGAAAATTATCACATGGTTGTTGGAGTAATTAGTTTTTGATTAGGCTTTACCTGTATGTAACGCGGTGTGGAGCGCTAGCATCGGCTAGCATTTCCTACCGACCGGGATATGTGGGAAAATATTTTGGTCGGTGATCTCCACATCGTGACCATGACAAGGCCCTGCACCTCACCCCTCCAACTCCCGTCCCCTCGAAAGAATGTCTACATGTTCGGTCATGCAACCCGTTGAACTCTTGATTTGTAGAACGAGATCGCTCGAGTGGAGCGCGACCTCCAGAGTCTCCCATCGAAGCTTCAGATTCTTCGGCAGATAGTGGAGGTGCTTGAGGGGGAGTTGGCCCTGGAAAACAGCCGCTCACTGTTGGAGCTTCTCATCGACGAGGACGTTGTTTTGGAGACAACACCACGAACACGTGGAGTGCGCGGGGAATCAGCTCAAAACCGCGGACGTGGTGCGATTTTCTTCATTTTCAAATTTCCCATGCAGTATGAAATGTTAAAAAACGACTCGAGGAAAACATAACTCGTTACAGGCAGAAACGGCGCTCCACCGCGTCTTGGGAGTGGACGCAACCAAGGCAGACAACGTGCTGCACCAAGCAGCTCCACGCGCAGCATAGCGTCACGGCCACCGTGGCGTTAGGTGTCGTGCACTGCGGCCTAGACGGCGTCCTCGGGAGCACCTCGTCGTGGCAGCAAGCGCGGCGCGGCCAGGGAAGCACCACCTGGCTGACGGCCTGTCCGACGTTCTCGCTGTGGAGGCACGTCGTGCACTGCGGCCTAGACGGCGTCCTCCCGAGCACCACGTCGTGGCAGCAAGCGCGGCGCGGCCAGGGAAGCACCACCTGGCTGACGGCCTGTCCGACGTTCTCGCTGTGGAGGCACGTCGTGCTTTGCGGCCTTGACGGCGTCCTCGCGAGCACCTCGTCGTGGCAGCAAGCGCGGCGCGGCCAGGGAAGCACCACCTGGCTGACGGCCTGTCCGACGTTCTCGCTGTGGAGGCACGTCGTGCACTGCGGCCTTGACGGCGTCCTCGGGAGCACCTCGTCGTGGCAGCAAGCGCGGCGCGGCCAGGGAAGCACCACCTGGCTGACGGCCTGTCCGACGTTCTCGCTGTGGAGGCACGTCGTGCTTTGCGGCCTTGACGGCGTCCTCCCGAGCACCTCGTCGTGGCAGCAAGCGCGGCGCGGCCAGGGAAGCACCTCCTGGCTGACGGCCTGTCCGACGTTCTCGCTGTGGAGGCACGTCGTGCTTTGCGGCCTTGACGGCGTCCTCCCGAGCACCTCGTCGTGGCAGCAAGCGCGGCGCGGCCAGGGAAGCACCACCTGGCTGACGGCCTGTCCGACGTTCTCGCTGTGGAGGCACGTCGTGCTTTGCGGCCTTGACGGCGTCCTCCCGAGCACCTCGTCGTGGAAAGCAAGCGCGGCGCGGCCAGGGAAGCACCACCTGGCTGACGGACTGTCCGACGTTCTTGCTGTGGAGGCACGTCGTGCTTTGCGGCCTTGACGGCGTCCTCGGGAGCACCTCGTCGTGGCAGCAAGCGCGGCGCGGCCAGGGAAGCACCTCCTGGCTGACGGCCTGTCCGACGTTCTCGCTGTGGAGGCACGTCGTGCTTTGCGGCCTTGACGGCGTCCTCCCGAGCACCACGTCGTGGCAGCAAGCGCGGCGCGGCCAGGGAAGCACCACCTGGCTGACGGCCTGTCCGACGTTCTCGCTGTGGAGGCACGTCGTGCTTTGCGGCCTTGACGGCGTCCTCCCGAGCACCTCGTCGTGGCAGCAAGCGCGGCGCGGCCAGGGAAGCACCACCTGGCTGACGGACTGTCCGACGTTCTTGCTGTGGAGGCACGTCGTGCTTTGCGGCCTTGACGGCGTCCTCCCGAGCACCTCGTCGTGGCAGCAAGCGCGGCGCGAATGCGGAATGAATATAACAAGTCTTTGAAGAGGTGATGCATACTTTTGTTTGTTTCTTGATTTCCTCAGTTAATGTATTGAATATGTTAGAAAATCGACGCCCTGTGTATTTTAGAAGGGAAAAGAAAGAGGAAGTCCATTAAAAATGTGGTAAAATTTTATATTATTTATTGTTTTGATGGTCTTTTTGAAGTACATAATAAGTTTGTTATTTGACAGCAATTTTTTTTTTAAATATAGAATTTAGTACATAAACTTAGACTTCTAACTAAAAACATTGTTTTCAAAAGAATAAACAGTTCAAATTATGTCAAGTAAAAACACCTTGTCATTTAATAAAAGCCATATTCTTTTGCAGTGATGATTTAAAATATATAAGTATAAAGTAAAACACGTTTTCTTACAACAAGAGTTTAAAAGCCACAACTATTTTCAATAGGCCAACCTTCAGACAGGATGACAAACTAATGATTTATCATCAACCTCAACAAAGACTAACATGTCTCTTAAATCACAAACAGGAATTGCTATGTAATCATTTGTAAGGAAATATCTTGAAATATGAGGAACTTCTTTTGAGCCTATTTTATAAGGAAGAATTGATGCCAACTGTATTATGGCATAATAAGCCACCACATTTGGTACAGTGCTTGACTTTGAGGACACTTTGACAAAGGTATCAATTGTGCCATGTTTCAAAATTTTTCCACATAAGAAAGAACAAACTGAAGAGTTTCTTTTAACACAACGAGTGTATACTCTGCAAATAAACAACAAGTTTCCCTTCTTAAGTCTAAGAAATGATTCAACCTTAGCTTCCTTAATTCCAAGTCCGTTTAAGGAATCAAAGACATGTTGCTGTTGGGTGGACACTAGTTTGTAAGTTCCAACAGAAAATGTGTCAGAATCAATGTCTTCGTTTTTCTTCAAGCGAAGAGATGGGTGGAGTAGTTTGTAGCAGAAATCTTTCACATGTTTTGATGATAAAGATTCAAGGCTCTTTGGAAGTTGCTTAATTAGAAAGCACCCACTAGCAAGCTGAGTTTCCACATACCGAGTCCCATGTATCATCTTCAAGATGTCAGCATTAAGGCCTTCATATGTGTAACATGATGTGTACCGCATTGGTCCCAGATTGTTCACAACAAAAATCAAATGACGAAGCAAATGGAAAACCATTGCCATGTATCGAGTACCATACAATATTTCAAAGTTCTTCACGTAATCTGTTAGTTTTGTGTCAGAAGACAACAATGCTTCAGGTGGAATAGATGAGGATGCCAAAACATGAAGGCTGGAAATGAGATCAACATGATGTTCTAAATACCTATCTGGCATAATTCCTTCCAAGATTGGGATAGACAGGTAAAGTGCCCATGTTTGCAATTCTGTGCCTTTCCAGTAAGCAAAGTCAGTCTCAATTTTCCTGATTCCTCTCTGTAAAAAGTTTGGCAACTTGATGGCCATAAGGCGTTGGTCAACCAGAGGCAGATATTTGCGGAGGGAAAATGTTTCAGAGCTGTGCTTAGAGTCAAACAGCAATTTGATCAAGGTTTTTGTCACTCCAAGATATAATGTATGTAAATCATCGATTGCAAATCCACGAATACCATCATACATAATTTTGAACAGAGCACTTGGAAATTTAACACCCAAAACGTTTGTGTTTTCAGGATCCTTAGTTTCCTGAAGCATGCGATGGGCTTGCTTCCCAAGTTCAATGGTTTCGGAGTGACTCCTTAAGTCAAGGTTTTCATTGAATCTATAAACCCATGCAGAAGAAACTTTCTGTACAACATCTTGTTTATCTTTCTTGTTCTTGTTGCTTTTCTTCTTCTTAATTATTTTGACACTTCCTCCTTTAACTTTGCAGATTTGGCATCCAAAAGACCCAGAATAGCTGGCCATTCCAGAAATCATGATTTTGGCCGGAAGATCTGTTGTGGCAGCAATCAATATTCCTTTAGCTGTTGCTGGTGTATTACTCCCAGGAGGTGTGACCTGAAAACCTTTCTCAATCGTTTTAAAAGTTTTCAACAGTGGGTCCAGCATTAGATTTGCGTGAGGTTTCCCACCAAACCACAAGCCGCCAATCAATGTGTACTCCTTTTTGAAGCGCAGATGGGGAGGCAGCTCATTTACATTGAAAAATATTGGCCACAGTGACTTATTGGTAGATTTGAAAACAGGAATTCCATCAGTGTTCATTATCTTTGTAAAGTTGAGCGGTTTGTCAGGAGACAGAAAGCCCTTTGACAATAATTCCTTATAAATCTGGCCATCATAAATATCTTCCAAGTTTTCTTGACATACCTTTGTCCTTGTGTGTCTGTAACTCAGATTAGAATAAAATTCTTTCTGACTAAATAGGCTTTGCAGCTGTGGGATCAGTGGTAACTCCACAAAAATAGAATGCCCTGAAACTGTTGGATGAAGATTTGCATTTGGACATTTACTTATTTTACCATCTTCTTTAGTCAATTTAGCATAGCAGGCTGAACAGTAGTAATGGTTCTTGACAGGGCAATCCAAGCATGAAAAATACTTCTTAAAAAGATATAATGATGTTTTCATACGGTTATTTTCTGCCTTGCAGTGGAGGTTTATCAGTTGAAGCAGGTCATCAATTATTTTGCCATCAAGTTCATGTCTTTTCACAAAGCACAAAATTGCGACCATGCTATCATTGACACTCAAAGGGGCACCTTCGTATAATGGGCAGTCTGCATCTGCAGTGACCTCTATTTCTTCATCAGATACAGAAATATCAGAAACACTATGTTCATTCACATCTAAAACAGGAAAAAATGGAGCTTTGTTTAGAAAATTTCAATTACAAGTACAAACATAATCGCTTTTATAAAGGATTACCTTCAGTTGCAGAATCAGATTCATTACTGTATTCAATACTGTCCACACTGATGCACTCCAGCATTTCCTCATCATTTGCTGAGTCTATAGTAGTTTGTACGGGATCTGAATAACAAGAGAAATATTTTAAAACATTCACATTCATTAAATCGATACTAGATTCGTTACAGAACTGTGTTTTAATATAGGAAGAATTTTTGTGTTTCTTTTCTCAAGGTGCTACCACAATGGATTCATTGGACAAACAATATTCCTGTTTAATTGATTGAGATGGTTAATTTGTGTGATAGCATTACTGAGGGAATATAAAAAATACTAAATGAGTCTGCGAGTAGGGATTTGCATTTTATGTACTTTAGATTAAGCATTATGAAGGAATTATGAGAGATTTCTTAACGCTGTTAAGTATATGAAGCAGATCAAGAGCTAGAGAAGCAAAAAAATCAAAGGTGAAAGTGTTAAGGTTTAATAGTGTGAAGAATAATTGTCCTGGCAGTAACTAGCAATTTGGCTTTCCCACGGTGGCAGTTATATTTCACACTGTTGAACCTAAACACTTTCACCTTTGATTCTTTGCTTCTCTAGGTCTTGATCTGTTCCCTATATTTAACGGGGTTAAAAAATCTCTCATGACTCTTTCATAACGCTCAATTCAAAGTACGTGCAAATTCCTACTCGTAGACACATTTGGTATTCTATATTTTCCCTCCATCAATGCCATTACACAAATCAACCTTCTCATTGTAGTAACACTGTCAGAGGAAGTGCCACCAGAACATTCAATCAAAAAAAGTAAGGAACCAAAGGCACAGAAACACTTTGAGCTACTCAAATCAAGGGAGGATTTAAAATCAATGTAATTACTGGTAATATTGTCTGTAGTAGAGATGACTGACGCATTCAAGTTGCTTGAGTTCAGATCTACTTCATCATCAGTATTATCATATTTTCCTGCAGGATTAAAAAAAAACAAATATAAATACAACTTTTAGTATTGGAATGGAAAGCATTCATAACGATTTAGCAGTACCTGTAGGCTGGATAGCTTGATCTTCTATAATACTCTCCGAAAAAGAAATTTCTTCTATGTGTGACACTGACACTGGAAATAAAACACAAGCAGAAGTCAATTAAAGTCAACAAGGGCACGAGAACTTGACTGTGCTCGTGAAACTACCAAAGAAACTGTGACAGAATTGCTTAAGTTGTCTCCGGAAAACAATGTTCCCAGGGAGATCCCTTGGTATTCAATACCCCAAAATTTATAGAGAATGGCCTGAACTACCACTCGATTCAATACCTTCAGACATGTTCAGTTGCGATTGGTTCATTTCAGTTTCTTGTTGTTCGACATTTGCCTCATCACCTTCACTTTCCAAAGAGGAGCCTGGTAAAATGGAAACAAAACCATCACATAACAGAAATAATAAAGACAGAATAGAAACACTTATTCAACTTCAAAGCAACAAGAGTTTCACCTTCCATAGACACAAGTGAGGCTACTGGACTGAGCTGGATTTCATAGGTTGATTGGTTTAAAGTGTCTTCATCTGATGAATCAACATCCCTCTTGTCTTCATCTGATGAATCAACATCCCTCTTTCGCTTTGCAGGCGGCCCTTGGTCAGTCATATTAAAATATTCAAGTTAAAAAATAAAAATATCCAGAAGTCCCAGAAGTACAAAAGCAAACAGCAGCCGAAATAAACACCTGTATTTGTTTTTCTTCCTGTCTTCTTTAAAGGTAACAGCAGCCAACTCAACACTAACGTTGGGGGTTCTTGTGCAAAGTTTCCAAAAAGTTTTCAGCATTTAATCTTTGCGCCAATAAGAAAAAATAAGAAAATATAACACCCTTGCGAGTAAAATAAGAACAGTATTTAAAAAAATAAAGGTTTAAAATTGTGATTGTATTTCTCAGGTTGGCTTACTTGCATTGATATTTAAGGTGCTTTTGAAAAAAAATCTTTGTTCCGTTTATTGGTTGATTCCAAACAGACAGTTTTTAGGAATGACCCCAAACTATACTTGCAACATTTCGAATCTTCGGCTTCTATCATCCAAACATATTTTTCTTTCAATAACGCGGGTTATTCAAGGAAGTGACTTTGTAAGGTTGGTACGAGGGCCTACGTCAACCAAAAGACGAACGGACTTCCGCGCCATTTGTACTTCGCTCTCGCTCTGTCTCATCTTCAACGGTTGTCCTGATCCTTAGTAGAAAATCAGAAAAACTATACTGAAATCTTTTAAGAAATCGCCTTTAAGGCGTGATCACAATGGTGATTAGGAAGCAAGATATCAAGAAACACCTCAAGTTTGATGGTAAGTTTGTTAAAGGCTTTGTGTTCACCCATGTTCACGACGGACAGAGACAGGTTCATTGTCTAAGCTGCCCTTGTTTTGTTCGATAAAGAGACCATTTTCTTTTAAAACTCAAGAAAAGTCACGAGTGATGAAACTTCATATGAGTTCTTTAAAGTTTGCTATCTGAGAATTGTACCTGGTTAGGTTAGCTTTATGTACCTTAACCTTTTGAATTTGAATTACATTTTGTAGAGAGCCTCTGAGGCTACTCTCACAATTTGCTATTGGGACATTTTCCTCCTTCTCTTGTTTGGTTGTATCCCCGACATGGTTTGTTTCTTTCTGTTGTAGATGGAGGTGAAGTAATTGGAGACGCAGACACAAGTCAAGCCAGGACAGGTGGTAGATCCTCCGGAAGACCGTATAGAAGCGCCAGAAATGCTGGTTCAAGTAAGGATGTAGTGAATCTTGGAGCTATGTCCTCTGGGTCTTTCATGAACCTTCTAGGTGAGGGGCCTGCAACTGCTGCTGTATCTGAGAACAAAGAGCTCAAACGTAATCAAAAGGTAGAGGCAGATCTGAGGATAAAGATGCTAATGAATATTAATAATGATGTCATTGATGCAGATGGAGTCACTGTTAATTCTTGTTCTGAAAATGAGGACGACAATGAAAATGCATCTGTGCCGCAAGAAAACAAGAATGAAAATGCAATTGTGCGGCTAGGAAAGAAGAATGATAATGCATTTGTGCTGCAAGAAAACATGATTGAAAAAGCAATTGTGTCGAAAGAAAAGAGGAATGATAATGCATTTGTGCTGCAAGAAAACATGATTGAAAAAGCAATTGTGTCGAAAGAAAAGAGGAATGATAATGCATTTGTGCTGCAAGAAAACAAGAATGAAAATGCATTTGGGCGGCAAGAAAATAAGAAAGATACTGCGTCTGAAGCCATATCTGGCACGATCGTTGCTAAGAATGCTGAGCGTCAATCACATCCTTTGGTAGACAAAGACAAACAAAGCCAGGTTCCGAATCCTCATGTGGAATCATTTTCAACTGTGGAAGTGAAGACTGATGAAATCCGAAGTGAAAGTCAAGACACATCCACTTTTCTTGACACTACAATGCCGTTATTTGTTGATACTCAGTCTCAAACTGATCAGTGCTTCCTGTTGTGTACATGTATCAAGTGCAAAGGTAATTTTTCCTCTCATGTCTTATGTCCAGCTCTGTTCATGGAGTGTTTCAAATAAATATTCTTTCCACAGATATAGTTCAAAAGTTTTCCACCTATATGTGTAAAGGCTATGGAGATGACTGTGTATACAGCAATGAAAATGTTAAAGTATGTTTGTTGTTTTGTAAACAGAGTCTCACAGTAGTTTATTGATTTTAAAATTGATTTTTATTGATTTTCATTATGTTATTTTTTAGGGAGCGAAAGACTTGAATGGAAGTGGCCTTACATTTAACACTTCCTTACAACAAGGAGACGACCAGGTACATAATTTTTGTTTTATCATCAGATTCTCTTTCATGACAAGAAATTAACTGTTTGCTAATTTTATCTTTATATTTTATTTCAGTTAATTCCCCTGTACAAAGGGTGTTCCACCAACATTTCTGTTACCTGTAAAGGAAAATTGAAAATCCTCGACAAAGACCCAAACTCAACCGATAGAGATTACGTTTATGCCATTATGGATGATCTGTTTGAACCAAGTGTCTTGGCTAATATGACGGCAGAAGGAAGAACTCCAGGGTCGACCAAAATGGATCCAAAGATTAAAGACACTATATTGAGTAAGTAACAGTCACTCTTTTTATATCACCTCTCCAATCATAGCTAATATGCTAATTAAAAACATTTCTGTTGCAGTATACCTCCAGAATAAGTTCACGGGCGTTGACAAGTTAAGTGTTAATGAAAGTATTAATGCCAAATGTTATTGCGAGAGGAGGAAATTATGGGGGAAAAATTCGGAGCAGGTCAGAAAACCTTTGGTCAAAAATAAGAAGAAGCAGAAGGAAACTGAGTCTTCACTTGGCGATGGTGAAAGCAATGAAAATGCGAAGAAGGATAAGGGAAGTGATGGTGAAGCTTTGGACCAAAGATTCAAACGCAGAAAGGGGGATAAGAATTGTGATGAGCAAAAACGTTTGAAAAGGCGCAGGAGCAAGAGCAAGTCTAAATCTAGTTCAAGCAAGAAGAAAGCTGTGCCACAGGTGCCCTATTCGCCCTCGCCTAAACAAATGAAAAAGAAAAAGGTAAAGAATGACTCCCATGACCATCCCACAAAAGGCAACAAGCGCCCTAGATCAGTACAGGTGAGTTAGTTCCTGACAACGAAGAGAAACATTACTTCTCCAGGCTACAAAGATAAACTTTTAGGATTATTTTTAACACTTACCTCATGTAGTTTTGTTTGCAATTATTTAACTTGAGCTTACTTACACTACTTACTCTCAATTTAAACATAGTTAATGTTTTTTATTTAGGATATTCTGGATATCAACACCAAGGAGCAAACTGATTTTGAGCTTTCCCCAATTGCAAAAAAAATAAAAAAGAAGACCCATGAACCAGGGGTAAGAAGCTTTTAATACTTTTATTGTATACTTATTGTAATGTGATAGTCGTTCGAACAATTGCCTCTCTATTGGATTGGTTTAGCAGAAAACATGACAGTGCGTTTCAATTTCCCTTTCTATGCTCACATACAAGGTAAACTCATGTTCATTTTTCACTTTGCAGTTCCCTGACAAGCAGAAAGATTTATCTTTGAAGTCAAAGCACATAAGTCAAGAGGTCAAGTCACATAAGACTGAGGTGAGAAAAATTACCTGGATGGTTCTTTAGTTTCAAAACATCAATCTTATTGTTCCAGACTCTATAACATTTAAACTGTTTTTGAAGTAAACATATGTCGTTAGTAAAAATTGTTTACATTCTCATTTTCTTATAGTTCTGGAAAGGTATGGCATCATCGTCAACACCAAAACATCAGAAAACAGCCAGAGGTGAAAATAGTAAAAAGAAAGAGAAAGGACAAGAACAGGAGAGTGATGACAATGAAAGGAATCAGAATGAAACAGAATCAGAGGCGGATGACGAGGAAGAAGAGATTGAACATCAAGATGGTGAGGAGTCCAGTTGTGATGAAGAAACTGGTAGTGATACATCTTGAACAATTTGAACAGTGTCAAACTCTTTTCTGAATTTCTATTTTCTTTTGAGCAGTGTTAAACCTTCTTTTTTTTTAAATATCTTTGTTTCTCATTTGATTTGTGAAAAAATGGCCATTGCAGTTAAACATATTCCTGTCGGAAGTGACAATAAGTTTACGCACTTCCAAATGCAAATTGTTAGTTTCCAGTGGCCATTTTATTTAGTACTGTGTTGTTTCTTTTAAGTTTTTGACTACGTACGTACCTGTGTTGATATATTTAACAGTCACTAGTGCAATATGTTAAATGTAAATTGTCCCAATTTGTTACAAATTACGCACTTGGATATTGTATTGTTAAGCATCGTTTGCAGCTTCTGTTGCTAACACTCCAAACTTAGAATCAAAGCAGCTCCAGTGCGAAATAAAAACAGATTCGTGACAATTATGCAAGTAAGTCATTTCATCTCAGATGGCATTTCTTGTGCGTGAAGGTCAGTGGACGTTTCAGCAGAACAGCAGCTTCTTTCAGTACGAGGCACGGCCGCTCAGCTCACGGCAGCCAACCGTTGAGCAGCCTCAGTCTCGAGTCAGTTGGTGGATCAGTAGCTGTCAGTCCAGCTCAGTGGACGTGTCAGCAGAACGGCAGCTTCTTTCAGCGCGAGGCACGGCCGCTCGGCTCACGGCAGCCAAACGTTGAGCAACCTCAGTATTGAGTCAGTAAGTGGGTCAGTAGCTGTCAGTCCAGCTCAGTGGACGTGTCAGCAGAACGGCAGCTTTTTTCAGCGCGAGGCACGGCCGCTCGGCTCACGGCAGCCAAACGTTGAGCAACCTCAGTATTGAGTCAGTAAGTGGGTCAGTAGCTATCAGTCCAGCTCAGTGGACGTGTCAGCAGAACGGCAGCTTCATTCAGCACGAGGCACGGGCCCTCAGCTGGATGCAGCCAAACGTTGAGCAACCTCAGTATTGAGTCAGTAAGTGGGTCAGTAGCTGTCAGTCCAGCTCAGTGGACGTGTCAGCAGAACGGCAGCTTCATTCAGCACGAGGCACGGCCCCTCAGCTGGATGCAGCCAAACGTTGAGCAACCTCAGTATTGAGTCAGTAAGTGGGTCAGTAGCTGTCAGTCCAGCTCAGTGGACGTGTCAGCAGAACGGCAGCTTCATTCAGCACGAGGCACGGCCCCTCAGCTGGATGCAGCCAAACGTTGAGCAACCTCAGTATTGAGTCAGTAAGTGGGTCAGTAGCTGTCAGTCCAGCTCAGTGGACGTGTCAGCAGAACGGCAGCTTTTTTCAGCGCGAGGCACGGCCGCTCGGCTCACGGCAGCCAAACGTTGAGCAACCTCAGTATTGAGTCAGTAAGTGGGTCAGTAGCTATCAGTCCAGCTCAGTGGACGTGTCAGCAGAACGGCAGCTTCATTCAGCACGAGGCACGGCCCCTCAGCTGGATGCAGCCAAACGTTGAGCAACCTCAGTATTGAGTCATTAAGTGGGTCAGTAGCTATCAGTCCAGCTCAGTAGACGTGTCAGCAGAACGGCAGCTTTTTTCAGCGCGAGGCACGGCCGCTCGGCTCACGGCAGCCAAACGTTGAGCAACCTCAGTATTGAGTCAGTAAGTGGGTCAGTAGCTGTCAGTCCAGCTCAGTGGACGTGTCAGCAGAACGGCAGCTTCATTCAGCACGAGGCACGGCCCTCAGCTGGATGCAGCCAAACGTTGAGCAACCTCAGTATTGAGTCAGTAAGTGGGTCAGTAGCTGTCAGTCCAGCTCAGTGGACGTGTCAGCAGAACGGCAGCTTCATTCAGCACGAGGCACGGCCCCTCAGCTGGATGCAGCCAAACGTTGAGCAACCTCAGTATTGAGTCAGTAAGTGGGTCAGTAGCTGTCAGTCCAGCTCAGTGGACGTGTCAGCAGAACGGCAGCTTCATTCAGCACGAGGCACGGCCCCTCAGCTGGATGCAGCCAAACGTTGAGCAACCTCAGTATTGAGTCAGTAAGTGGGTCAGTAGCTGTCAGTCCAGCTCAGTAGACGTGTCAGCAGAACGGCAGCTTTTTTCAGCGCGAGGCACGGCCGCTCGGCTCACGGCAGCCAAACGTTGAGCAACCTCAGTATTGAGTCAGTAAGTAGGTCAGTAGCTATCAGTCCAGCTCAGTGGACGTGTCAGCAGAACGGCAGCTTCATTCAGTACGAGGCACGGCCGCTCAGCTCACGGCAGCCAACCGTTGAGCAGCCTCAGTCTCGAGTCAGTTAGTGGATCAGTAGCGGTCCGTCCAGCTCAGTGGACGTGTCAGCAGAGCGGCAGCTTCTTTCAGCACGAGGCACGGGCGCTCAGCTAGAGGCAGCCGAACTTTGAGGAATATCAGTGTCGCGTCAACGTAAATATCAGTTTGTACTCAGTCATGGCATATCCTGCACGTTTCTGTCAGCGTGTGGTTAGCAAGAAGCAGCCTTTTTTCATCGGTCTTCCTCAGTTCTGGGCCAGCTCTTTTCTGCCTTCAGTTCCAAGACAGCTTTCGGTTGGTTTTCGGCAGTACGATTTCAGTGTGTATCAGTTGACTTGTAGCTTCCGTTCAGGTCTAGCCTCAGCTTTGTGCCAGTTTCGTTTCAGTGCAGTAACAGTTTTGCTCAGGTAACCGCAGCCCCGGTTCACCTATTATTTTCTCTAGGGTGCCGAAAGCACACAAAGTCAAAGTAGAATTTCGCGTTCCCCTTGAAGCAGAACACCGATCTAGAGCGTGCCCTTGCGGTCTCGCATAGTACCAGTGCGATTGGCGACGATGACACTTGAGGAGATTCTTTAGCGTCGTGCTATGCGAAGTGCCGAAAGCACACAAAGTCAAAGTAGAATTTCGCGTTCCCTTTGAAGCAGAACACCGATTTAGAGCGTGCCCTTGCGATCCCGCATGGTCCCAGTGCGATTGGCGACGATGACTTACGAGAACGTGCTATGCGAAGTGCCGAAAGCACACAAAGTCAAAGTCGAATTTCGCGTTCCTGTTGAAGCAAAGGACCGATTTGGAGCGTTCCCCTCGCGATCCCGCATTGTCCCAGTGCGATTGGCGACGATGACACTTGAGAAGATTCTTTAGCGTCGAGCTACGTGAAGTGCCGATAGCACCCAACGTCAATGTCGAATTTCGCGTTCCTGTTGAAGCAGAGGACCGATTTAGAGCGAGTCCTTGCGATCCCGCATAGTCCCAGTGCGATTGGCGACGATTACTTTTGAGGAGATTCTTTAGCGTCGTGCTATGCGAAGTGCCGAAAGCACACAAAGTCAAAGTCGAATTTCGCGTTCCTTTTGAAGCAGAACACCGATCTAGAGCGTGCCCTTGCGGTCTCGCATAGTACCAGTGCGATTGGCGACGATGACACTTGAGGAGATTTTTTAGCGTCGTGCTATGCGAAGTGCCGAAAGCACACAAAGTCAAAGTCGAATTTCGCTTTCCTTTTGAAGCAGAACACCGATTTAGAGCGTGCCCTTGCTGTCTCCTTGTAAGTATAACTATACTGGAGTAGGGACTAGGACGGCCCTGGACGCCGACTCGCGACCTGGCGAAGCTAACTCCTCCGCCAATTTGCAATAAATCTGGAATCCGAACTCACCGATGGCTTCCCCAAGGTCCACTACAACTAAACTTCACAACATTTCAAGTTTTGAACACACTCAGTTTGAACAGGGCTCTCGTAAAGTCAGCTACCGTTGAATCTGCCGTCTGGACCCGGGGACGAGCAACCGCCTTGTCTGCGCCGCGTAACGACTCCGCCGAGTTCCGCCGCTTGGAGCGCTAGCGTCGCCCCCGCCCCGGGCCTCTAGCAGAAGCCAAGACGACGCGCCAAGACAAGACCAAGGCTCGCTCCCGCTCCCGTTCTTTCGCGTTCTTTGTTCAAGTCGCACGTCAGTCGCACGTCAAGTTGTTAACTCCTTTAATTTATGAGTGTCCTTGCCGTTAAAGGTTAGTTTGAGCGCGTACAGTGCAATTATACTTGAGTCAGACTTGTCGCTTTCTCGTCTGAACCAACTGTGCGTGGAGGTTAGTAGATGCCTAAACGTTCTGGACTTTTCAGGTTCATCGTCAACATGCCGCGGAAAGGCCGGAGGAGTTCCTTTACGCATGTCAAAAGCGGTCGTTTTCATCGGGACAGCGGTGGAGCCGGGCGAGGTTATGTTGCAGGACGACCCACAACGCCAGATGTACCGGTTAGTGTCTTTGTTGTCATTTCCCAGCTGAATGATTCCATTTCGTCTTTGTCGCTCTGTCTCTCTCGCACCTATACGGGAGTCCGCATGCGTGCGAGAGAGACAGAGCAACGAAAACGACTCTCGGAATCAGTCTACAGTGCACCCTAAAGCACAATAATGTACCTTTTTTTTTCTCCTGTGCATAGGTTGGGGAATTGAGAAGTCCAAGTCTCAGTCCTTCTCCCAGCCCCGTTCCCAGTGATGACACCAGCTTCAGTGACATCAGTATTGGTTCAATGCCCAGTCCAGGACCCAGTGTTGCATGTTCGGACAGCAATGACACCAATGATTTTATGGACGCACTGCAGGACTTTTCTGATAGTGATTCAATACTGGAGGTTTGTACTCAGTTTGTTCTGAAATACTCATTTCTCTCTTGATTTTGTGTGTTATTATTGACTGTAAAGAAATCTAATGTTGACTAATTTTTCAGGAAAATACTGCTTCATCAAAGGCTAAATTTCTCGAACAATCACTGGAGCTGATTCGTGCTGTGCTTCCCAAGCATTGGATTGTAATTGCAGACCAAGAGGGGG
>NW_023144625.1:2334746-2357932 GCF_012932325.1 Thrips palmi | reverse complement strand
TGGGGGGCCACCCGCGCAACACGCGCGTAGGATGGCTGGCTGGCTGCCTACCATCACGGCGCTCCAGGCGTCAGACCCGGGCAAAGGCAATGGACCGCGCCCCCGCCGTGCTGGCTGGCGCCTTGTGCTGCCAGGGTAGGCCATCCCGCGCAACACGCGCGTAGGATGGCTGGCTGGCTGCCTCCTTGTTGTGCTGCTAGGGAAGGTCATCACCAGGGCGCTCTAGTCCTGCGTGGGAGAACACGGAATCAGGATTGACCTGTTTGGCAGTGGTTCCATCTCTCCAGCCAATCTGGAAGCGAGGTAGGAGCGGCGGGGCGATAAGACTGTCCGCTCAAAAGACGTTGTGTCCTGCGTAAGCGGTCTGAAAGCCAAAAGCAAACGCACAACTGCATAACAAATAGTAAGAAAAGGGGAGAAGGTAGGAAGAAGCAAAGCAATACGTACAAAGCAAGCTGTGAAACTGGAACCTGGAGTCACCCTACTACAGCTTCTCCAGGACTCGTGGCTTCACTCTCTGCCTACCCTATGCAGAGGGGAAGGATCGTGCGGCCGTACCTGGAACAGTTGAGCGGTGTTGGTTAGGGGCAGATGACCATCCCGATTGATGGGGAGGACTGAGACTAACGGTAGTCGTCAAAGTCAAGCGCTCGCAGAGGATAGGGAAGGAAATGCCTCTATCCGCGCTCCTCTGCAAGCGGGATTCGAACACCGGTTTGGATTGACGAGGCAGGTTTTGGCCAGCGGACGTGGGCTTGATTAGGCGAGTATAAAGGATGGCCCATTTCGTGGATTTACCCGCCTACGGTGCGCGTGCAAGTTGCTATACTCCCAGGTGCGGATTCGGGGGGGGGGGGGGCGAGGCCGCCTGAAAGGTAGGCAGTAAGTGGCACATTGCCCCTGTAGCCCCATTCCGATTAAACCCCGATGACCTTTACCTCGGCCAGAGCCCCAAACTGAGCCCCATTTGAGCCCCCCGCCAAAAACAGTTCCAATTTGACCCAAAAACTTTAAAAAATCTCATTCAATGAACGAAATGAATGCAGATGACACTCGTTTGTTTTTCTTCTACGGGTGTATGGGCTTATTCCAAAGATAGTTTTTAAAAAGTATGTATGAAAAAAAATACATGGATGATTAAGTTTATAGACCCGAGCAAGCTGGCCGGTTTTAGTACCCGCCGTGCCGGGGGCTGTGGCCTGCCCTGCACCGCCCGTCACCTGCGCGCCGACCGGGCCGAACCGGGAAGCATCGTTGCTTCGATATTCCGCGCAGACTGCGCCTCTTTTCGACACGCACCATCCCGCCCCGGCAGCCCCCACCTATTTTTGTTAGGATACACACTTGGTTTCTGGACTCGAGTAAAAGCTAGCTGACACCTTTATGTGTCTTGTATTGTTCTAGATATGTTTTGAACTAGTAAGATATCATCTGCTAAAAAACAACAGTTCAAAAATGAAAGTTTTTTTAGGCGTGGGCTCAAGTGGGGCTCAGGTCGGGACTAAAACAAGGCTCTAGTCGTGTCTCTGGCCAACGGAGTTCGAGTCGGGCTCAGCAGGGGCTCATGTCGACCCTACCGTAGGTTGCCCCCCCCCCCTCTCAGCCGTTTTCTGGATCCGCCCCGGGGCTACTCCTGAAACTGAAACTCGGGAGTGTGCTACTGCAGGTGGATCCTACACGCTTGTCCACTCCGCCCTTTGACCATGCCAGACGGGTAGGCGGCACCCTGGAGTGTACAGGCGGGGCGGAGCTCATTCTGTAGAGCAGGAACGAGATTTCCACGCTTGGTTATTTGCATGGGGCAGTTGAAAGAAGCATTCGGAGGGTCTCGGTGTTCAAATGCCGCTTTCTGATAAGAACGTGCAACTCGTGGTTCCCAAACCCATATTGATTACGTTTCAGCGACTGCCTTTGCCCCCTCACATCACTGATAGCGCAATGAAAAAAAATAAAATAAAGAGAAAACAAATTGAAGCAAGGCCATAAGCATAGCGACGCAGGATGGCACAGTGGCGCCAATGCAAATGCAACTGCAAGGCAGCATGCATTACAAGTCGCAACACTCACCTGCGCGGCCGCCCCTGAGACAAAGCCTCCCTCATGTCTTCCCTCAAGGCCTTCCCTTCAGGAGACAAACCACGCGTGAAGAATGGTATTGATCAAAGGAAAATTTTTCGCGGACCGCCGAAGACACCGCGAAAACGCACCAACTAAGTCAAACCCCCCATTTAACAGTGACTCACCCATGGCCCAGGCAAGCCGAGTGACTTGTCACGCACAACGGCACATTGTGAGGACTGTCTGAATAGCACAGAAATGAGCTGGAACTCGGAGCGAGGTCCCCAGTGGTCAGAGGATCCTTAACTTAAACCGCACCGAGATGAACTGGCACGCGACGCATCTCTTTCGCCCCGATACGTTTATTTGGCTTGTTACACTTGAAAACATTCACGGTGCCAGATCACCTCCCTGTCACCCTGGAGGCGCAATAACAATGCCAGGCCCACCTGGGAAGCGCCTGTGAAAGGTAGGCAACCCCGCACATCAAACACCTGTAAAGAACCTCCTGTGAGACACCATGGTCCTCCCGCCTGCCCCCCCCCCCCCCCCCTCTCTCTCTCTCTCTCTCTCTCCTCTCTCTCTCCTCTCTCTCTCTCTCTCACACACACCACACACACGCGCGAGCACCCACCACCGCGCTGGCGCAAATGCTAAGGCGGCAGTAGGGCGCCCCGGGCCCGGGAGGCAACCAAAGGCTACCGTGCGAGCATGTTGCCTACCCGCTCCGCCGCAAGGCGCGCTGATGCCCGTGTAGGCTGACGCCCGCACACGCACACACACACACACACACACACACACACACACCACTGCCCTCCTCTCCCCCTCCCCTCATTCACCTATATATCAGTACTCTGAGGAAGGTCTTTGGAGGTAAAATACATTTGAACACACACACACATACGCCCAGGCACACACACACGCGTCCAGCCGCACGCACGCACAAAACAGTGTCCCCCTCTCCCCTACCCTCATGCACGTACATCAGTACTGTGAGGAAGGTCTTTGGAGGTAAAATACATTTGAACATGTCTTTGGACCTAAAAGTACGTATCGACATATCTTTGGAGGTAAAATGTTTGGAGGTAAAGTGCATCGTTTTGGAGGTAAATCGTTAGAGGTATGAACAGTCGCGACCGGAGGTGTTGGAGGTAATATACTTGGAGGTAACAGGCCGCACCCACGGTGGACGTGCTGGTGCTGCTGAAGTGCGCGCCTTGCTAGCCCGTGGAAGGGCGGCACGGCAACGAATTGTGGAAGAGCTCGAGGCTGCCCGTGCTCGCCGCCGCCGCCACCGCTGACCCTGACAACCTCTTTAGGCATTTAAGACATTGACTGGTCCTTGTTCTTAATACTGAAAATAAGCCCAATTTCTATTTCAATCCAAAAAACGTATCACTGAATGATAATGTGAGGGGCAAGGTCAATCACTTGGTTTTACTAGTGTTGCTTATGTTTATCAGCAAGCAACATTGTTTTGTGTGATTCTCAACAGGCTTGGAAGGTGTTAAGTTATGATGATAGAAGGTGCCACTTGTGCTTTTTGTTGTTAATCTCACCTTAAGAGACATGACATGACAATATAATAAATTTCATTGCAATCACTGATTGTTATATGCTTTATGGACAGGAATGTGAGATTTTTGGGCTTTTTAAGTTCTGTAATACAACACTCCTCAGAAAAATGTTTGTATACTTTTTATTTGAATTGTAACTAAAGCTTCTTTACTACAACTTCCATTGTACAGAAACACTGATGTTATAGCAGGGGCTCCTCTAAATATCTGGTCAACTTGCCTCTATTAGTTATGAATTGTCATGTCCTATGATGTATGGCATGTTTGTTAGAAGACTCCATCACATGGAGCTTTGCTTGCGTGCCAAAGTGACATACTGTAGCTGTACAAATCAGGTTGCCTGGTTAAGTTTGTCAGTCAGTTTAACTGCTGTAAAGGTCTTGTGAGGAGGCATTCCTATTGGTTTTTATTGAGTTCTGGCTGTAATTTTAATGGATTGTTTGTTGTCTTATGTCACAGATCTTGAACTAAGCACTCATTATGTGTTCTAAACTCCAGTTTCTCCATTTGCTGTATTTGTTACTTAAACATTTTCTACATGAAAAATTGTGTAATGTATGTCTTTCAGGGTTCCTAAATTGTTTTGTCACTATCAACATTAACCATGTACCATGAACAGTGGCTGTCAGTGTGGCAGTTACTGGCCTAGGGAGTTGCAAAATCAATAAAATTGGAAATTTGTACTAACGTCTTTTAATTCAATTTCACAATCTTAAAATTACCATCATTTCACATTAAGGTACATGTATTGAGACAATGAAAAAGGTTAAGAACAGCACTAACTTTCCATGAGTAATAGCAAATGTAAATTTGACTAATGACTTCATACAGATCACATTTGCCACACTAAATTAAAAACAAAATAAACTACACACATAGCATGAACTTAAACAGCATCAAAGAAATTGTGCAGTCTTATATTGAGCATAGGAAAAATGAATACATGAAACAGCACTAACTTAAAAAGTGCTATAAAATTTTGCAGTCTTATGTAAAACTCTCATTTCGCAAGCTGAGGCAATACAAAATTTAATTAACAACTTCATGAAGATCACATTTGCCACACTAAATTAAAAACAAAATAAACTACACACATAGCATGAACTTAAACAGCATCAAAGAAATTGTGCAGTCTTATATTGAGCATAGGAAAAATGAATACATGAAACAGCACTAACTTAAAATGTGCTATAAATTATGCAGTCTTATGTAAAACTCTCATTTCGCAAGCTGAGGCAATACAAAATTTAATTAACAACTTCATGAAGATCACATTTGCCACACTAAATTAAAAACAAAATAAACTACACACAAGCATGAACTTAAACAGCATCAAAGAAAATTTTGCAGTCTTATATTGAGCATAGGAAAAATGAATACATGAAACAGCACTAACTTAAAATGTGCTATAAATTATGCAGTCTTATGTAAAACTCTCATTTCGCAAGCTGAGGCAATACAAAATTTAATTAACAACTTCATGAAGATCACATTTGCCATACAGCAATCAAAACATAAAATACACATTGAAACAATAAATAAACAAGGTAGGTTTACGCCAGACCGCGTCTTGTCGTAACAGGCTTCGCGATGTCTCGCTGCCTGTTTCTCCAATCCGCGCCTGGCGTACCTACCTTGGCCTGCGGCGCTAGCCTGCCTTCGGCAGGCAATGGCTTCTCCATCTCCATCGTCGATTTTCCTAACTTGTTGCGTGCTGGGGGGCTCCGCCCCCCAGACCCCCCCTCATTCTAGAAAGAGTTGCTTCATCTCCAGATAACTCGATCTTGACCCTTGTAACTTTTCCCCTTGTCCAGGCTGGGGTGCTCCGCCCCCCAGACCCCCCTTTTATCACGACAGAAGCGATCTGCCTACAGAAAACTCGATTTTTCGCCGTTTTTTAAGTGTTTTTCGGCCATAAAAACTAAACCAGTTGAGCTAGGATGATGAGATTTCGCGTGTGCCGAGCCAAGGACATACCCAAAAAGTGTGCAAAATCTCACCGAGATCGGCCGAGCCGTTCAGGAGGAGTAGTGCGGACACACAGACACACACACGGACAGACAGACAGACAGACAGGAAAAATTTTTCAAACCCACTGGAGTAACAGGCTTCGCTATCGCTCAGCCAATGAAACAGCTATAAATTTGAATGTGTTATTTGAATTGTGCACACTGTAATTCAAAGGGTGAGACATCTCACCAATTTTCGGCGATACAAAATGTATCACCGAAAAATAGGTCGTACACGAATGTATCACCGAAAAACCGGTCGTACACGCATGTATCACCGAAAAAAAGGTCGTACACAAATGTATCACCGAAATAACAGGAAAAGTAGCGATATAAATCGGCAACTTTGGCCCGTCCCGTGCATTAAGGAACGTACGAATTTCGCCTATGTTTGACCCTGACGGGAATAAAAGCTGAGTCTGGGGTTGAAATAAATGTCGTTTTCGTCATCAGCACCCTAAAAACATCAGAAACAATGCAAAAACTCGAATAAAAAGAATGTTCCAAAAATACCCCGCTGAGGTTTGAACCCGGGTCCAAACTTCTCCGATTCGCTCGAAACTGGCACCATTGGTTTTCTCTCGTCGCCCCGATTCTAAAAATACCCCTACATGCCCTCCTAGCTGCATCCGTTGCCGAGATCCTCCTCGACCCCATGTAGACCATGATGCACCTGCAGCAGCGCCCCCGGGGCTCGGATCGGATTTGCTGCCACCGGGCGGTTCTTAGGGTCACCCAAGGAGGCTGCATACCAAATTTGGTCAAGATCGGACCACGGAAAGTCCTCGGACGGACGGACGAACGAACGGACGCACAGCAGGGATCATACTATATGCCCGTCCCTCCGTCATTTTTTTTACAAAAAAATGAACGGGACGGGCCAAAAAGATGAGACATCGGGGAGATTGGCCCTGGTTTGCCTGGGGAAGTATCACCCTTTTTCGGTGATACATTTGTGTACGACCTTTTTTCGGTGATACATTCGTGTACGACTATTTTTTCGGTGATACATTTTAGTATCACCGTTTTTCGGTGAGACAGTTATGTCTCACCCCTCAGAGGGTGAGATGTATCACTATTTGATTTTCAGTGCAGTCTTTAAAAACAATCTCATTGCCTTAGATAATGAATGAGGCAATACAAAATTTCACTATTGACTTCACAGAGATCACACTTGACACACAAAAATAAATCATATACAGTATATAGTTAACTGAACACATCACAAACTTAAGAGGTACATGCAACTTATTGGCAAGAGGAATATAACCAAATTCCTAGGGTGAAAAAACAATCTTCGGCTTTAACTTCCTTCCTCTCTGGGAAACTGCTGCGATACCAGCAGGTATAATGGGATTGTTCTGCTCAGTTCCTGTTGGTACGGAATTCTGAGAACTTTCTTGAGGATCAGTGGGAGCGACTGCTTCAGTACCACCTGAAAAAAAACAAGCTAGGGCCCGCCCTTCCGTCGAACCGAGTTGCCAGCTCCGCTTCGCTGCGCCGGCAACTCGGTTCGACAGGGGGCCGGCCCACACGCAAAAAAATAATTTTCATCACAGCTAAAAAATTAGCTCCCGCACCAATAAGATTAGCTCTATAGGCGCAGCTAATTTTTTAACTGTGTGGCTAAAAAGTGTTAGCTGGGCGATTCTAGCAACGGATCTAACGGCCTAGCTGGAACTGTAAGGAATCCTTAGCTGTAAACCAATCAAATCTTGCTGATGAACTACTCAAGTTGTTTGCCCCCTAGTTATTCCGAGATGAAAAGATGAAACCATCATTACGATTAATGTCTACTCCATGTGGTCTAACGGTCACGGACACATCTTAAATAGGACGGAGTCGTCAGTGACCCTAGAGGCGCTCACGAATCACTCAGAATTGCCCGCTGGAGTCAAGTGTCACTCCAGCAGGGGAAGCGATCCGCCACCTGATAGACAATTGTAGAAACGATGGCGCCCAGACTAAGTGAAAACGCATGCTACACTGTCACCGCGCGCGAGCGGCGGCGCGACGCGCGCAGCGCACTCTCGCGGCGATCTCCTCCACCGCGACGGTGACTGGACGACGATGACATCAACTGGTCTCGTCAGATCGCAGTTAGCTTGTTTACTAGAAATTTTTGAAGGCTTGCAAACAATAGTTAGCAGCCCACGACTAGCAGTATTAACAAACAAAATTGGCTAAATCCGCCACAAATTTGTGTTTTGCGAGAGTGGTTGCTTGGCAGGTAACCAGCTAACCATCTGGCCGCGCGCACCCGAGGTCGCTTGTAGCTGTGCTAGTTTTTTAGCGCCCGTGCTAAAAACGATCTGTTAAAAAAATTAGCACGGGTCTGATTTACATTTTTTTGCGTGCAGCTTGGCCTGCCGGCGGCCTTTTCTCGGGCCTTCGGCCCTCGCATCGGACCCAACTTGGCCAGTCGAAGGCCCGGGCCTTCGGCCCGCTCGCATCACACACACCGTGAGCGGGTAAAGCAACGTTATCGATGTACCATCGTGACTTAGGCCCGCCCTTCTATTCACAATATGCAATAGTCCTTACACTTTTTACTCCAACTGTCCTGAGAATATGCCCATTTCATTTGTCTCTTCGCCCTCATTCCGAAAATACCCATATTTGCCATGCTACAGTACTGCAACTCCTTGCAATAGAGGCACAGCAGGAGCGCAAAACGAGTTCGTCGCACTTTTTCCCATAACTCTTGAAGGTGGGCCCCTGGACCCCCCTTCCGACCCCTCGTTGAAGAGGTCTTGCCAAGACCTATCGAAAACTTAAGTAAAAATTTTCAGTCGGTCGACCCCCTTTTTTCAAGATCCTGATGTGACTAATAGACGAAGTCGGGCTCCTGGACCCCCTTTCCGACCCCTCGTTGAAAAGGTCTTGCTGAGACCAATCGAAATCTGCAATAAATTTTTTTAGTCGGTCGACCCCCTTTTTTGAAGATCCTGATGTGACTAATAGACGAAGTCGGGCTCCTGCATCCCCTTTCCGACCCCTCGTTGAAAAGGTCTTGCTGAGACCAATCGAAATCTGCAATAATTTTTTTTAGTCGGTCGACCCCCTTTTTTGAAGATCCTGATCTGGCCAACTTGTAAAAGCGGCCGATGGGGTCGGGACCAGGTCCATTCATCTTGTCTCGTCGCCCCGATTCCAAAAATACCCCTATGTGCCCTGCTAGCACCAATAATGGCGCAAATCCCCCTCCCGCTCATGTAAACCATGATGCTCCTGCAGCAGCCCTTGTGCGACCCGGACGGGATTTGCACCACCGGATTATTTGTTTGGACGGTACTCCTGAAGTACACTCCAAATCTGGTTACTCTAGCTCAACTCCTTCCTTGTACACAGACGCCAACAACAACAACGACAACAACAACAACACACAGACACAAAGGCAAATGCATAGGCCCTCCCCCTATTTTTTGAATAGAAGGGCGGGCCAAAAAGATAAGTTTAAATAAATAAATATTTATAGTTACAAACTTCAACCAAGGATGTAGTGACACACTTACTTGCAGCTAAATTTGAACCAACACTTGGAATTTTCTGCAGTAGAGTAGCTGATGTTAATCCACTAGTAGGCACAAGCACACTGTTAGTCAACATTACATCAGGGCTGTGAGCAATGGAAGAGTGTGAGGCCACATTCAGTTCTTCAATGTCCACTGAAAATAATATGTTGATTATGATTGAGAGTATCATTCCTTTTAAAAGATTTGGTACAGACTTCAATTTACAATGCAATAACAAACTTACTAGGTGTTGCAGTTGAAGTGGCAGAAATATTTTGAGTTTTCTGCATACTGATGGCTGGGGCTGTAGTTGATGTGGATGGTGCACTGATGCCACTTCTCAAACCAGCAGTGCTTTGATTCCTTATTATAAGTACTTTTATCGGTCCTGAATAAGGAATGACAGAACATGTGAGACTCGAGAACACTAAATTGATGAACACAGAGATAGAAAAAAAGACCAACTAGTGACAGATATAAACTGGAATGAAACTACAAACTTACCTCCAGTTGCAGTTGTAAGGTTCTGTAGATTTATCACCGGTGGTCTACTGGTGGTTGTGGAGACGGACTTACTTGAACCAGCAATAGGAATGTTCAACCGAGCTGCTCCTGATAAAAACAGTTTCGTGTCATGAGGCATTGCAAGGGGTGCATTCTGAGTGGCTACTTTGCTCACACCTGAAAAGATAAGACGAAGATTAATGAATTTATTTTTATAATTACAAACTACAACAAAGGATGTAGTAACAAACTTACTTGCTGTTACAGTAGAAGGAAAGCTAGGTTTCGTCTGCAGAGTAGTCACTTGTGAGACTGGTGGTCTACTGGTGGCTGTCAAGACAGACTTACTTGAACCAGCCACAGGAATGTTTTGCCAAGCTCCTCCTGTTGCAATTGATTTCGTATTCTGATGCATTGCAAGGGGTGCATTCTGAGTGGCTACTTTGCTCACACCTGAAAAGATAAGACGAAGATTAATGAATTTATTTTTATAATTACAAACTACAACAAAGGATGTAGTAACAAACTTACTTGCTGTTACACTTGAAGGAAAGCTAGGTTTCGTCTGCAGAGTAGTCACTTGTGAGACTGGTGGTCTACTGGTGGCTGTCAAGACAGACTTACTTGAACCAGCCACAGGAATGTTTTGCCAAGCTCCTCCTGCTGCAATTAATTTCGTATTCCGAGGCATTGCAAGGGGTGCATTCTGAGTGGCTACTTTGCTCACACCTGGAAAGATAAGATGAAGATTAATAAATTTATATTTATATTTACAAACTACAACAAAGGATGTAGTAACAAACTTACTTGCTGTTACAGTTGAAGGAAAGCTAGGTTTCGTCTGCAGAGTAGTCACTTGTGAGACTGGTGGTCTACTGGTGGCTGTCAAGACAGACTTACTTGAACCAGCCACAGGAATGTTTTGCCAAGCTCCTCCTGCTGCAATTGATTTCGTATTCCGAGGCATTGCAAGGGGTGCATTCTGAGTGGCTGCTTTGCTCACACCTGGAAAGATAAGATGAAGATTAATAAATTTATATTTATATTTACAAACTACAACAAAGGATGTAGTAACAAACTTACTTGCTGTTACAGTTGAAGGAAAGCTAGGTTTCGTCTGCAGAGTAGTCACGTGTGAGACTGGTGGTCTACTGGTGGCTGACAAGACAGACTTACTTGAACCAGCCACAGAAATGTTTTGCCAAGCTCCTCCTGTTGCAATTGATTTCGTATTCTGAGCATCCATCTCATTGTCGTCTAGATTGACGTGAAAGACGTCCGTGAATTTAGCTAAAAAATTTTAGCTAAAAAAGGGTCAGCTTTTTCTATCCGACTATGTACTATGTGATCATTAAAAACGGCCTAAAAACGGCCTCTGGTCGTCACATCTCTGACACAAAGCACCAAGTGCGATCCCAACAGCATCACCACACAAAAAAGGTCGCACAATTTAAAGGACGTAAAGGAGGTCGATTCCTTTACGGCGCAATATATTCACACTCTTGCAACTTTCGTCCTATCGCGGTTTTATTTCTAATATTTGGCAGGCAAGAAGTACTCCCAGTGTAGAACACACTGTCAAAAGACCAGAAATAAAACCACGAATTTGGCCGAGCTACAGGCGTCTGGATTTGGTCGACACGCGTGCAGGGCAATGTATTCAAACCTTTGCACCATTCGTCCTATCGCGGTTTTATTTCTAAAATTTGGCAGGCAAGAAGTACTCCCAGTGTAGAACACACTGTCAAAAGACCAGAAATAAAACCACGAATTTGGCCGAGCTACACGCATCTCAAATTGGACGGTTGCCTTCCGGAGCGCCATGTTCAAACCCTTGCAACTTTCGTCCTATCGCGGTTTTATTTCTAATATTTGGCAGGCAAGAAGTACTCCCAGTGTAGAACACACTGTCAAAAGACCAGAAATAAAACCACGAATTTGGCCGAGCTACACGCATCTCAAATTGGACGGTTGCCTTCCGGAGCGCCATGTTCAAACCCTTGCAACTTTCGTCCTATCGCGGTTTTATTTCTAAAATTTGGCAGGCAAGAAGTACTCCCAGTGTAGAACACACTGTCAAAAGACCAGAAATAAAACCACGAATTTGGCCGAGCTACACGCATCTCAAATTGGACGGTTGCCTTCCGGAGCGCCATGTTCAAACCCTTGCAACTTTCGTCCTATCGCGGTTTTATTTCTAAAATTTGGCAGGCAAGAAGTACTCCCAGTGTAGAACACACTGTCAAAAGACCAGAAATAAAACCACGAATTTGGCCGAGCTACACGCATCTCAAATTGGACGGTTGCCTTCCGGAGCGCCATGTTCAAACCCTTGCAACTTTCGTCCTATCGCGGTTTTATTTCTAAAATTTGGCAGGCAAGAAGTACTCCCAGTGTAGAACACACTGTCAAAAGACCAGAAATAAAACCACGAATTTGGCCGAGCTACACGCATCTCAAATTGGACGGTTGCCTTCCGGAGCGCCATGTTCAAACCCTTGCAACTTTCGTCCTATCGCGGTTTTATTTCTAAAATTTGGCAGGCAAGAAGTACTCCCAGTGTAGAACACACTGTCAAAAGACCAGAAATAAAACCACGAATTTGGCCGAGCTACAGGCATCTCAAATTGGACGGTTGCCTTCCGGAGCGCCATGTTCAAACCCTTGCAACTTTCGTCCTATCGCGGTTTTATTTCTAATATTTGGCAGGCAAGAAGTACTCCCAGTGTAGAACACACTGTCAAAAGACCAGAAATAAAACCACGAATTTGGCCGAGCTACACGCATCTCAAATTGGACGGTTGCCTTCCGGAGCGACATGTTCAAACCCTTGCAACTTTCGTCCTATCGCGGTTTTATTTCTAAAATTTGGCAGGCAAGAAGAACTCCCAGTGTAGAACACACTGTCAAAAGACCAGAAATAAAACCACGAATTTGGCCGAGCTACAGGCATCTCAAATTGGACGGTTGCCTTCCGGAGCGCCATGTTCAAATCCTTGCAACTTTCGTCCTATCGCGGTTTTATTTCTAAAATTTGGCAGGCAAGAAGTACTCCCATTGTAGAACACACTGTCAAAAGACCAGAAATAAAACCACGAATTTGGCCGAGCTACAGGCATCTCAAATTGGACGGTTGCCTTCCGGGGCGCCATGTTCAAACCCTTGCAACTTTCGTCCTATCGCGGTTTTATTTCTAATATTTGGCAGGCAAGAAGTACTCCCAGTGTAGAACACACTGTCAAAAGACCAGAAATAAAACCACGAATTTGGCCGAGCTACAGGCATCTCAAATTGGACGGTTGCCTTCCGGGGCGCCATGTTTAAACCCTTGCAACTTTCGTCCTATCGCGGTTTTATTTCTAATATTTGGCAGGCAAGAAGTACTCCCAGTGTAGAACACACTGTCAAAAGACCAGTAATAAAACCACGAATTTGGCCGAGCTACAGGCATCTCAAATTGGACGGTTGCCTTCCGGGGCGCCATGTTCAAACCCTTGCAACTTTCGTCCTATCGCGGTTTTATTTCTAATATTTGGCAGGCAAGAAGTACTCCCAGTGTAGAACACACTGTCAAAAGTCCAGAAATAAAACCACGAATTCGGCCGAGCTACAGGCGTCTGGATTTGGTCGACACGCGTACAGGGCAATGTATTCAAACCTTTGCACCATTCGTCCTATCGCGATTTTATTTCTAATATTTGGCAGGCAAGTAGTACTCCCAGTGTAGAACACACTGTCAAAATTCCAGAAATAAAACCACGAATTAGGCTGAGCGACAGGCATCTCAAATTGGACGATTGCCTTCCGGAGAGCCATGTTCGAACCCTTGCAAGTTTCGCCCTATCGTAGTTTTAATTCTTATATTTGGCAGAAACTTTGTGCTCCCAGTGCAAAACACACTGTGAAAACACGAGAAATAAAACCACGAATTTGGCCGAGCCACAGGCAACCGAATTTGGTCCACACGCGTGCGGGGCATTATATTCAAACCCGTGCACCACCGTTCGGCCTATCGCGGTTTTATTTCTAATGTTTGGCAGGCAAGAAGTTCTCCCAGTGTATAATACACTGTGAAAAGTCCAGAAATAAAACTACGAATTTAACCGAGCTACAGGCATCTAAATTTGGTCCATGCGCGTACGTGGCAATATATTCAGACCCTTGCAACTTTCGTCCTATCGCAGTTTTATGTACAATACTTGGTCGGCAGGAAGTTCTTCCAGTGTAGAACACACTGTCATAAGTCGACAAATAAAACCACGAATTCGGCTCAGCTTCCGGTATCTTGACTTAGTCGGTTTCCGGTTTCCTTGCGGCGTGGATTGTTTAAGCATTTGCAACTTTCGGCCTATCGTGGTTTTATTTCTGATATTCGGCAGATAAGTTGTACACCAAGTGTAGAACAACTGTCTGAAGACCAGAAATAAAACCACGACTTTGTCCGAGCGACAGGCACCTCGAAGTGGTCTATTTAAAGACACTGGCGTGTTTTGGAAAAATTTGCCGTTAAGTAATCAACGAAAAACGACACAATTATTTGATTGTAATACTTCTACAAGGTAGGTTTACGCCAGACCGCGTCTTGTCGTAACAGGCTTCGCGATGTCTCGCTGCCTGTTTCTCCAATCCGCGCCTGGCGTACCTACCTTGGCCTGCGGCGCTAGCCTGCCCACGGCAGGCAATGGCTTCTACATCTCCATCGTCGATTTTCCTAACTTGTTGCGTGCTGGGGGGCTCCGCCCCCCCGACCCCCCTTCATTCTAGAAAGAGTTGCTTCATCTCCAGATAACTCGATCTTGACCCTTGTAACTTTTCCCCTTGGCAACCGTCCAATTTGAGATGCGTGTAGCTCGGCCAAATTCGTGGTTTTATTTCTGGTCTTTTGACAGTGTGTTCTACACTGGAAGTACTTCTTGCCTGCCAAATATTAGAAATAAAACCGCGATAGGACGAAAGTTGCAAGGGTTTGAACATGGCGCTCCGGAAGGCAACCGTCCAATTTGAGATGCGTGTAGCTCGGCCAAATTCGTGGTTTTATTTCTGGTCTTTTGACAGTGTGTTCTACACTGGGAGTACTTCTTGCCTGCCAAATTTTAGAAATAAAACCGCGATAGGACGAAAGTTGCAAGGGTTTGAACATGGCGCTCCGGAAGGCAACCGTCCAATTTGAGATGCGTGTAGCTCGGCCAAATTCGTGGTTTTATTTCTGGTCTTTTGACAGTGTGTTCTACACTGGGAGTACTTCTTGCCTGCCAAATTTAGAAATAAAACCGCGATAGGACGAAAGTTGCAAGGGTTTGAACATGTCGCTCCGGAAGGCAACCGTCCAATTTGAGATGCGTGTAGCTCGGCCAAATTCGTGGTTTTATTTCTGGTCTTTTGACAGTGTGTTCTACACTGGGAGTACTTCTTGCCTGCCAAATATTAGAAATAAAACCGCGATAGGACGAAAGTTGCAAGGGTTTGAACATGGCGCTCCGGAAGGCAACCGTCCAATTTGAGATGCGTGTAGCTCGGCCAAATTCGTGGTTTTATTTCTGGTCTTTTGACAGTGTGTTCTACACTGGGAGTACTTCTTGCCTGCCAAATATTAGAAATAAAACCGCGATAGGACGAAAGTTGCAAGGGTTTGAACATGGCGCTCCGGAAGGCAACCGTCCAATTTGAGATGCGTGTAGCTCGGCCAAATTCGTGGTTTTATTTCTGGTCTTTTGACAGTGTGTTCTACACTGGGAGTACTTCTTGCCTGCCAAATTTTAGAAATAAAACCGCGATAGGACGAATGGTGCAAAGGTTTGAATACATTGCCCTGCACGCGTGTCGACCAAATCCAGACGCCTGTAGCTCGGCCAAATTCGTGGTTTTATTTCTGGTCTTTTGACAGTGTGTTCTACACTGGGAGTACTTCTTGCCTGCCAAATATTAGAAATAAAACCGCGATAGGACGAAAGTTGCAAGAGTGTGAATATATTGCGCCGTAAAGGAATCGACCTCCTTTACGTCCTTTAAATTGTGCGACCTTTTTTGTGTGGTGATGCTGTTGGGATCGCACTTGGTGCTTTGTGTCAGAGATGTGACGACCAGAGGCCGTTTTTAGGCCGTTTTTAATGATCACATAGTACATAGTCGGATAGAAAAAGCTGACCCTTTTTTAGCTAAAATTTTTTAGCTAAATTCACGGACGTCTAGAACGTCAGTTAAGATTCCAATTAAAGTTCAATTTTAAGTTCGTAGAGTAATTATTTAGCATAATTTTGTACTAAAGTAATTTTTTAACTCCTGGTTTTACTTACTGGTGTTGTTTAGACACTCGTGTCCCTCTGGAATGGTCTCCCAAACGTCTGCTTCCTTCTCATTATTATTTAAATCAACTGAAAAGAAAGTCAGAGTGTTAGATTCAAATTAAGGTAGAATATTAACAGCAAATTATCATGAGTTAAGTAGTTACTTTGCTTAGTTTTTGGATTTGTGTAGTTTTGGGACCAATGATTATTAGTATAATTTGCTTGATCAATTTTCTTACCAGTGTGGTTCATACACTCATGTCCATCTGGAATGATCTCCCAACCATCAGAATCCTCATTAACAGGAATTTGGCACCCATTTTCATCAAGCATGCTTTGCTTTTGTCGTTTGGGTGGTACAATGTCTCCTGCAACATGGAAAGTGGGCAGGGATTAAATTGACTGCAACTTTTGAATAATGCACAAAATAAATGTTTAAGAAGTACCCAAAACTTCTCTTCTAGAATTTGAGATGTCTTTCAAAGCATGACGACCCCAAAATTTTAACATGTTGGTTGAAGAGCGTTGTGTGGAACTGCCTGGAGCTGCTTGAGAATGAGAAGGGTGCTGCAGGGAACTGCCGGCAGCCACTTGAGCGTCTGGAGAGTGTTGCATGAAAATACCACCCAGTTGAGAATGAGAAGCATGTTGAATGGAACTGCTCCCGGCAAGATGGAACTGCGAAGGGCGTTGTGAGGAACCACCCAGTTGAGAATGGGAAGGGTGTGTCATAAAACTTCTTCCAGTCAGTTGAGAATGTGCGGGACCCTGCATGGAACTGGCTGCAGCCACTTGAGCGTTTAGGGAGTGTTGCATGAAAATACCACCCAGTTGGGAATGAGAAGCATGTTGAATGGAACTGCTCCCGGCAAGATGGAACTGCGAAGGGCGTTGCAAGGAACCAGCCAGTTGAAAATGAGAAGGGCGGTGTATGGAACTGCTGCCTCCACCCAGTGCTCTCATTCTGCCTCTTGGGGGCACGCCCATAGCAGCCTGTGAACAAGCCATAATGATGAGTAAAGCGACAAAAACTAAAGTACATAAGAGTTTCGGGATACATTAGAGAATATACTTACTTCCAGGGGGTCCACCACTGAGACGAAACCCACAATGCGATTCCATCCCCCCATCAAAGCAAGAACCCGTTGATCGTACTGAGTTAGCAGGTCAAGGGGGCGGGCACCGCCTGTTTGCGCAAGGTGGTTCCTCACCGCCGCAGCTCTCCTTTTCACACCTTGCCGTTGATCATCCCAGTACTAGAACAAAATAATAAATTAGCTGTTTGTTGAGGCGTTAAAGGAAGCACAAGAAGCGCAAGACAAGATGCGGTACTTACTTTCAACCACTGTGCCGCTGACTTTTGAGCGCCTCTTGGAATGCTGTTGAGAGCTTACGCGACCTCTTGCCACTCCTCCATTGCTTGCACCCTCCCTTCAGCACTCCCATATTCTTTCTGGGCAAGGAGTGGTCTACGCTCGAGGTATTCTAACAGATACAACTTCTGATCTCCTGTTGCGCGTTCCGCAGGTCCACCCCAATTCTTCAGCACAAACAATGAGAAGACTAAAATTAATTAAATTCGACAGGGAAATCCAAAACAAAATTCAGTGACATTAAATTTAACATGGGAATCAAGACAAGATTCAAAGGGCCAATCAGAAGCAAAATGAAACAGCGTTGTCACAAGTGTAGATTATAACCGTTCAACAAGTACTTTGAGTCTTTCATTGACATGGATTTTTCAAAACGAAGAGGTTCATGTGACACTTGTGACAACGAAAACACCAAGGATTGAACTGTTTGAACATAGGTTGCAACGTTTCCAACTGAAATCGTTTGAATTTTGTGAAATTCAAAGCGTTCCCGTAGAGTTTAGCATTCGACGCAAGCGCCGATGATAATTGAATTATTTATTCATTACAATACCTTCGCCGCAAGTACTTACTTCATCCATCATGGTTGATGACGATGCGAAACACCAAACACTCCAAACAGGCAAATAAACACGGGAAACCGGGAAACTGCTCTCTCTACTTCGACGCTGTCTCGACCAAGCTTTAATGGCGGCGTACGGGTGTCCGTTGGCTTATGGCGGTTGAGCGGTTGGGCGGTTAGCCGTTAACGGCGGTTGAAGCCGGAACCCAATGAAAGTCGGTAATATTAACTAAAAATATATTTGAATTAATTTTAATGAGGGGAGGATGCAAATACTCCCTTAAAATGAGCGCAATCCGGCCTCATAAGGTGGAACTATTTTTGCCTGCGCAAGCCGACCATCCGCCATTGGCCTTACACATTTCCTCGTAACGGAATGGTCTTAAATCAATGCTAAGAGAGTAAATGTGTCAATAAATATAAAAAAAATAGCTTGCAAAGTCTTAAATTATTAAAAATGTGAGAAATTAAGTGAAATAAAGCCTCTTGCAGGCCCCTTGTGCCTTTAAATCGCTTGTAACGGCACTCCTAGGCCGCCAGTGAGTTTTTCGAGATTATCGAGCTTAGCGAGCTCGATAATCTCGCTGCGGGCCCTGCGACTCGGCGGATCTACGCGGCAGTTGCGCCTAGCTCGCTCTAGTGAGAGCATCTACGTGCAGCTTCTCATCGCTCTCCGAGTCTTCCTACTACAACCGAAATACAACCGTCTTTCTACTCCCAATTCTCTCTCTTATTCCCTTTTAGCCTCCCTGCCGCACATTTAACAGTGGTGGCAGCGGTTTAAATCGGAAGGAGGGAGGAGAGATAGAGAGTTCGGTCGGAACGAGGCAGCATCTGCCCGTTCCCCACGCCGACGCGGGCGCGTCCAGAGGACGCCCCAAGCCCACGAAGGCTCTAAGCAACCCTAAACATTAAACAAAAAAGCTCCTTTTTCCACACACAATGTTAGGCTAGCTTCCACACGCACAAGTTTACGTGCTGTCCACCTTACGAGAAGGGACGCCGTCGGCGTCCTTCCGTAACGGTTCACTTCCATCGCTCGCCGTTCGCCGCCTAGCTTAGAGGAATTCGCGAGGGGTGAATCACTAGTGTACTCATGTGTACAAAATTGCCCGTACTCAGTGTACTCACAAGTTTAAAAAAAGGCGAAATTCTCTAGTTTTTCAACCGACTTAACGTTGAGTGCCGTTAAAAACGCTAAATAAAGCCTTAAAACGTTTTAAATTGTAAAATTTATGAGTAAACCAAGGTGTACTCACCCGTACTCATGTACTCATGTGTACACCAGAACGCTGAGTGATTCACCCCTCGGGAATTCGTCGCCGCCGCATCGGAAAAGGTTTGTTAGTGCCCAGTGACCAGGATTTGTGACTCTGTGTAGTGCTTCCGATCCAGCCGTGCGGTAGGCGTCGTTTCTGACAAGACAAGTGCGTGTTCTCGCGAGTGATAGTGTTTGTGTGATAGTTCGTGTGTTGTGCCTTGTGTTTGTTCATTGTTTTGGCGGTAAACGAACTCATCTCATGGGTCGTTCATCGCGTTCACGGCGTAGGGACGCCGCCGCGCAGCGCGCGCGCGCGAACCCAAACAATGCGCCTGGCGAGGTCATTGACCTGACGCCACCGGCTGACGCGCCGGCAACAAGCGGCCCGCGGCCGGGCTCGCGCCAAAGCGAACCGGCCCAAACCGCGTCCTCAGTTTGGCAGCCAACTGCCGTGCTGGGGTCCGGTTTGCCGTCCACAACCCCAAGGCCACGCTTCGGGGATGATGGTGTTGCAGGGCCAAGCCACGCCGGCGACGGTTTCCCTCGACTTGCAGTGTCTGCGGGCTTCGGAAAACCGAACGCCGGCTCCGCGGGGCCCGCTGTTGGGGCGACCCACTTTGGCTGGGCCGCGGATGCAAGCCCCGCGCCTGCCGCGGCACCCAGTGCTCGCAGCAACGCGCTGGAGGACTGGATTAGGGCTCGCCGCACTAATGCACTGCAGGAACAGGGCGCCGCGCCGCGGGGTCACGAGCCTCCTCGTGCCCCGGCCGCGGGCGACCCTGGCCCAGCCCCAGGCAGCTTGTCCTACAACCTGATGCATGGCTTCTTCGCCCCGTCGGAGCAACGCCGCGGTCACGCCCTCGGGAACGCAGCCCTAGCTGCCCCCGCCGTGGCCGTGCCCCCGAGCGGTCCTCATGCGCCGTCGGCCGCGGCCTCGCGAGTGCAGGGTGGCGTCGTCGCTACCCGCACCGCCCAGGACGCCGTTGACGCGCACCTGGCGCCAACCCGCGCGTCCAGGCCAAGGCAACGCCGAGCTCCTTCAAGGGCAAGGCGGACAGGAAACTGGTCGGCGTCCTCGGGCAGCCCCGAGACGCCCAGGGGGCGCGGACGCGCGCGGGACGGAAGACGATCCCCATCGTCGTCCCCAACCCGTAGCCGCCAGCGCGACGCGCAAAGGCGGCGCGCGCGCTTCTCGCCGTCGCTATCCTCTAGTGGATCGTCGCGCACGTCCAGCGGCTCCCGCTCGGCGCGATCACGATCCCGTTCGCCTGTCCCGGACATGTCCCGTCGGCGCGCGGATTCTGAGCGACCGCAGCAGCCCCTGCAGCGGCCCAGCGCCGCGCTGTCGAACACGCTGCGCGGCGGAGTGCCGCGCGGTGGCCAACAAGTGCAGCAGCCCCAGCAGCGGGACGGCGCCGCGCCGTTGCACCCGCCGCACGGCGCCCCGCCGTCGCGCGCAATGCATGGTGGCCAACTAGTGCAGCAGCAACTGCTGCACCAGGACGTTGTGCACCATGGCCAGCACCAAGGTCAGCACGGCGCCCCGCCGTTGCACGCATTGCATGGTGGCCAACTAGTGCAGCAGCAACTGATGCACCAGGACGTTGTGCACCATGGCCAGCACCAAGGCCAGCACGGCGCCCCGCCGTTGCGCGCATTGCATGGTGGCCAACTAGTGCAGCAGCAACTGCCGCACCAGGACGCTGCCCACCATGGCCAGCACCAAGGCCAGCAGGCACTGTTCCAGGGCTACGCCCCCTCGCACGCGTCCTCGGGCTACGAACACCCAGTGTTGGCCGGAGGCGCGGCGCCGAGTGGCAGTGCTGCAGACGTCCACAACGGACCTCGAGGGGCCCCTGTGCGTCTGCAGTACAGGATGCTGGAGCGGTTTTCTGGAACTTCGGATTACAACCTGTATCGAATCCAGTTTTTGCACCATGCGGGCCGCATGCAGTGGGACAACGCGGAGATAGGCAGCCAGCTCTCCTCCTTGCTCTCCGGGAAAGCTTTGGACGTGCTGCGCCATCTGCACCCGGACCAGATGCACGATTTTCGTGTTCTGGACAGCGCTCTCCAGCGGCGCTTCGGTGTGCAGATAGACGTGAACGCCTGCAAGGCACGCCTCAAGGTTCTGAAGCAAAAGCCAAGCCAGGGGCTGGCCGCTTTCGCTACAGACGTTGAGGACACTGTAAGGGGCGCCTTCTATGGCTACCCCGAGCCGCTGCTCCAGCAGCAAATGGTGAGCGCCTTCATCGAGGGCCTCACCGACACCACAATGGCCCTACTCTTGGTCAGGGAGACGCATGCCTCGCTGGAATCTGTGCTGGCCTCAGCACAGATCCAGCCCCCGCAAATGCAGGATCGCGGCTCTCGCAGTGCGCGTGCCAATGCAGCGGCGGCCTCGACTGAGGAGGATGACGAGCCTTGGGTGCGCGAGCTGCACGCCTCGGAGGACAAGGACAAGGACAAAATTCCCTCCACCTCCCTCGGCGCCGTGGTCAACGCCGTCAACACCATGACGGAGACCGTCCAGTCCCTCTAAGCAGCAAAAGAGGCTGACTGAGGAGACTGACCGGGCCGAGCGTGACCGCCGCGACGCAAGCCGCGAGCGGGCACGGAGGCGCGAACGTGAGCGTGAACGTGAACGGGACCGTGAGCGTGACCGCGAGCGTGACTATGACCGTGACCGCGGCCGTGACCGCGATCGTGACAGGGATGACAGCAGAAAGGGTGGCAAGTCTGGGAACAGAAAGTCTGTAATTTGCCACTTCTGCAAGAAGCCTGGCCACTATAAAAAGAACTGCTGGAAACTGAAAGCAAGCATGGAGGCTCAGAAGGACAAGTCTGCCAAACCTGAACCCAAATCGGAAAACTAGTGGTTGCCACAGGTAAAACAGCCCCTGTTGAACCTGTGGCCGAGCACTCCGACATGCTTCCAATTTCATTTCCCTCTCCGTGCATCTCCATCCACATTGGCAACAAACCCGCAGAAGCGCTTGTAGACCACGGTGCCATGGTTACACTCGTGAAACGGGAATTTGTCAAAGAGGTGCCGGGGCCGTCCTCCTGGAGAATGCGAGACATTAATCGCGGATCCCAAGCTCTGCTCGGGCCGTTCAAACTAGCACTCCAAATGGGGGGCGTTGAGTTCAACGTCATGGCCTTCGTTGCCGACGTGGACGACGATGTTGTCCTGGGGAACAACTTCATGTACCCACATGGCCTTGTTCCTGATCCAGAGAAAAAGGTCATTTTGATCAACCGAGGGTCAGACGGAACAGTGCTGGAGCCTTGGAGGAGGGCGTTTGTATGGAGTAGCAATTCCCTGGTGCACTTTCCCCTTTGTCAGTCTCTAGCGCTCTTAATATTGTACGTAGAAAGCAATGCCATAGCCTAAATTTCTCCAAAAAGACCAAGAATGAACGGTTTACATCCATTTCTGACCATTAATTTCATATTCTACCCTAAAATCCCGAATTATCGAGTGGCTTGAGCTGTCTGGAAGATCCTAGAGAGAGACAGACGCTGTTTGGCGCGGCTCGCCACGGCCCGGTCAGCCCATCCAGGTGTCATGGCGGACGCCGAACGAACAGGTTTGTGACGTTTACCCCCTTTATATGCTGTTAGCGAGTAAATTAACTCATAATTTGCCAAATGGCTTTCAAACTGTCGTTCGTATGCTTATGCAGTTTTAAAATATGCATAGTACTCTTATCTTGCTTGTGTCTTTTGCTAGTAGTACCATGACAAAAGTGGTACGACGGCGATGGCTTGGTTAACCCGGCTAGTATTCAATTAGTTCTCGTCGAATTTTTTATTGATTCTTTCAACTTGAGCCCTAAACAAGCTTATTCGTCGATATTAGTCGTTGTTTTATGTTTGCAGCTGTTCGTTTTATTGCCATGAATAGCAAGTGGTGCTATTCACTAACTGAACTGTTGGTGAAACCCCCTAACTGCAATGCCGAGGAAAGCCAAAGCAAAACAGTTCCGGCCCACGTCGAGGTGGAAACTGCAAAAAAATGTAAGAGTATTTCTTTTAAT